>NC_081398.1:8628764-8928764 GCF_030684315.1 Stegostoma tigrinum
ATGGTTCAAGAAGGCAGTTCACCACCACCTTATCCAGGGTACTTAAGGATGAGCAATAAATGCTAGCCCAACCAGCAAAGCTCACATTCTCAGGAATGAATTTATACACAAACATTATGATTCCACACTTTCTGTTCCACAAGTTTGATAAGTGCTGCAATCATAAGAATGATTTAGAGAGTTCATTTTAAGATTTGATATACTATGTTTCATTTAAATTATATATGTGAGGGTGGTCAATCCAGCCAAGAGAAGGTGAGTGCCTACTGGATGTGCCTGGTTTTAAAAGCTGAACACTAAAGGCCTAATCTTATTTATTGCAAGCTCCTCTCTCCTCTTCTTTGTTCTTTTTCTCTCTGAAAATTCTGAGGACTGTTTTCTTTTCCTGAGGTGTCTTTGCTCCAAATTACCCTCCCTCCCTACCAGTGCTGTTCCCCCATTTCCTACATTTTTTTGGTCAAATATTGCTTTCATTGTGAATCATTAAAGGAAGCCAGAGGATCGAAAAGCCAAAGGCCATTGGAATTCTTGGATAGAGTGAGGAAACTCGAGAGAGGGCTTCTGAAGCCCATGCATCTGCCCTTGCCTCTTCTCCACACCCCACTTCTCTGCAACACTCCCAGTCTATCATGGAAGTCACCTGATCAAGGCAAAGCCATATCCCAAGACGATTTTGACACTGCAAGTGAGAGTAAGCGAAGTGTTCAACTTGGATGGGAAAGTTCAAGCCTATGTGAGAAGGCCTGGTTGGTTGTCACCTCAAGGGTTCCTTGAGTCCAAGAGGGGCTCTATCTAACTAGTAACTCCATGCTCAGAAATTGAAGGAGAGATGATGATCATTTGACTGGGAAGCTGTACCAAATTCAGATCATTAATTCTGTTCACTGGCCTAAACTGTTGCCACGTAGATAGGCCAAATCTTGGACACCAACTTTAGGAGAGGTCACTGCACTGAAGTGGGGGCTTCTTTGAACGTAGAGTGGCTACATCATATCCCTCACCACCACCCTCAACCCTATCCCTGATTGATGCCTTTTCCACATGGCCTACCCCAGCCACACTTCCCATGAGCATTACTAACCTCCAGCATACAGAGCTACTGATAGGGGTTAAAAAGACAAATGTGAACCTTTGGAAGATGTGGAGGTTACAGGAGTGACTGAGGGTGTCTTATACACCCAGAAGTGTATTTTTTGTAAATTTTACATGTATTTTTTAAATGTTATGGAAAAGATGCCTTATATTATATGCTTTTTATTCTCTCTGTGCCTATTGCTACATTATTGTACACTCTAAGTCACATCTGTAACTCCTTTGGAAGTCAACTCTATTCTAGCATGAATGAAAGATCTGTATTTTTATAGCACCGCATCAAGAAACCCAGACTCTTTTGTAGTCACTGGAGTCTTTATCTTGAAGCATAGTCACTGTTGAAAAGTAGGAAATGCAACAATTGACTTGCACACAGTAAGTTCCCAAATGCAGCAATAACAGACTGTTTTAACCCTGGTGATGATCTTTCATGGATAGGTGTGAACCCTGGGAGAAGTCCCCCCTAATGTCACCAGGAATCTGTAATAGTGAGCTGACGGAGCAGGCAAGCTGAACAGCAAGTCCAAATGGCAGTCTCACAGGCAGTGGAGCGCTCTCTTGCCATAGCAGTGGGAGCGACAGCCCAGGGAACATGCTAAAGATGTTGGAGTGAAGCTTGACCCTACAACGCAAGGTTACCCATTGTATCACCTGGGGTGATGTTTATCTACCCCCAGCATTGAAAAATCTGTTTATCATCGATTGTGTTATCTCGCCGTGTGTAAATTGGCTGCTGCATTTCCCACATTACAAATGATTATATTTTACTTCATTGAGTGTGAGGCATGTGGGGTACCAGGGATTGATGAAAGGCATGCGTACGGCCACCATGGTGATCTTTGGATGTGATTCTAGGAATGGTCACTCTGAGACAGGAATCAGTGAAGCGGTCTGGGATTGAGGGTGCAGAAGGTGGAACTAGTCACTTAAGCCACCCAAAGGGAAGGCTGTTTGCCGTGTGATGCTTTTAATCTGCCCATTAGCCAGTTTCCCTCTGAGACTCATAATGCTCTTGCTGCAAAAAAGCTCAAGATCATCGGGGAAGCAAGAAGCCTTAACAAACCACATCCCTAAACTGCATTGATGTACCCTTGATAACATTAATCTCGCAAATGACACCCAGAAGGGTAAGTGACATTGTTATTCAGCACAAGCAGATTTGTGTTCTGATGCTGTGTGCACTGAGACACACTGGGGATGCAATAGAATTCAAACTAAAGGGAGCCATCGAGGGTTATGGAAGATCTAATACAAATTGGTGTTGAAGCAAAAGATCAGCCATGAGCTCATTGAATGATAGAGGGGCTGAATGGCCTTCTGCTGTTCCCATTTCTTGTTATGAAACATGCTGTCTCTGCAAGCATGGTTCAAAGATGAACTGGATTGATCCATATGGTTTATGGGATCCAACATGAAATAAGCATGAACAGGATACAGTCTGAAAACAAGAGAACATGCAGTTTTACAGTGCCTCCTTTTGCCTAAGCCCTGTGGGGAACCCTTATCAGACTCCTCAGCTTTGATCTCCCACATCTCTTCCTCATTTCCAATCTCTTCTCCCACCCCACACCCCAACCCATCCCAAATTCGCTCTTTCTCATTTCCTGAACAAACTAAAAGCTCTATCTGTAATAATGGCTGAACCTTCAGGCACCTACCATTACCTCATTAATAGCTGAGCTGGCACCAGGGACTTGCCCGTTAAATAAAAATCATGAGATTCCCCATGAAGGGAAAATGGCATAATTTAATAATCATTGATTAAATGACTTTGATAACAGAGAGTTTGTGATTGTTTAAAAAAGGCACTATGGGGGAGGGGGAATGAGTTGCATTCAAACCAAAAATGCACAGAACACGAATCCAAAACATTCCTGGAATCTTCAATAAATCCAACATACTTGAGACATATTGTCCGTTCCCAGTGGTAAAATTCTTTATGGATTCTGTTTCCAAGTCTTGGAACATCATTGCAATTGTAGCCTTTCTGCCTCGGTCAGATGTTGGTTTGGGGTGGTGCAGGATGGTGGTTGGTGCCCCCTTCATTGTTGGAGTCTGGATCAAAGGATGGAGTCACAATTGACATCTAGAGTCAACACCTAGCTTGTGTCTGGTAGATGTGAGTACACTTTTTCCATCATTCATCGCTTAAATAAACAAATCGGGGTAATTAGGATTGTTCTTGGAGAAGAGAAGGTCAAGAAGAGATTTGAATAGGGTATTCAAAATCAGACAGAGAAATCACTCCCACAGGTGGAAGGATTGAGAACAGGATGGCAAAAGTTTATGGGAATTGGCAAAAGAAGCAACGGAGGAGCAATACAAGGAGGAACTTTACTGTGTAGCAAATGGTTGGGATCTGGAATGCTGCCCGGCAGTGTGGTGGAAGCAGGTTTAGTTGTGGATTGCAAAAGGGAATTAACTGCTTACCTGAAAAGGAAGAATGTGGAGGACTGCTGAGAGAAGGTGAAGAATAGCTCTAAGTGCACTGCTCATTCAGAGAGCTAGTACAACCACGAGGGGCTTTCCGTGCTGCAACAATGCTGTGATTATGGATCGTAGGTACCTTTAAGTCTTACCACACTGTAGAATCAAGACCTTCCATTGCCCATGCTGGTATGGAGGTGGCTTGGACTAAGGTAGGTGCAATCATGTCTCAGGCATGTCCCTATATTAAGCAGCTTGAGAATTTGTTCATTGTTACTGAATTCAGCAGGAATGACGATAAGCTGTCTGCTGTATACAGTTGACACCTAACACGAGTGAAGATGGTTATGATTGTTGGAGGTTAATTATCTCAGCTACAAGATCATTAGAGTAGATACTTGCTAATCAACCTGTTGAGATATTATGATGCATGTGGAATGACTGGGACTTGACCCAGTCCTCTGAGCTCAGAGGTAGGTACACCAGCACTATGCCACAAACACCCTAAGATCATCAAAGCACCTTCAGATGTTTCATCAGTCACTTTCCCTCCATCATAAGGTCAAAAGTGGTATGATTTGCTGATGGCTACATAAGTGTTGAGTTCCATTTGCAACTCCTCAGCTACTGAAGTAGTCCATGTACATAGGCAGCAGGACTTGGACAAGATTCAGACTTGGACTGATAAGAGGCAAGTGACATGCACAGCACATAAGTGCCAGGCAATGACCATCTCCAACAAAAACTAATCTAATCTTTTTGTCTTGTCATTCAATGGCATTACCATTGCTGAATCCTCAACAGTCAATATCCTGATCATAAACAGACTGAACTCCATAACAATACAGTGGGCACAAGAACAAGTCAGATGCTAGAAATCCTGCAGCGAGAAACTCACAACTCCCCAAAACCTATCTACTGTCTACAAGGCACAAGTCAGGAGTGTGATGGAATACTCCCCAGTCTGGATGAGTACAACTCCAACAACACTCACAAAACTCAATACCATTGAGGACAAACCTGTCTGCTTGACTGGCACCTCATCCATCACCTTCAACAGTCACTCCCTCCATCACTGATGTGCAGTGGCAACTGTGTACCACTTACATCCTCTGTCTTGCAAGGGCGACCCTTAATTTTAAAACAATGCTCCATAGTCTTGACTCACTCTCCAAGGAAACATCCACTTTGTCAAACCAATTCAAGACGTTGTATAATTAAATCAAGTCACCCCTTACTTTTTTAAACACCAGTGAAAACCAGTGGAGGCCCAGCCTATCCAAACTATTCTCATAAGACAACTCACTCATTCCAGGAATCAATCTAGGAAATCTCCCCGAAACACCTCCAATGCATTTCTATCCTTCCTTCAATAAGAAAACCAAAACTGCATGAAGTATTCAATATGTGGTGTCACCAACGTCCTGTATAACTGAAGCAGAACATTCTTACTTTTATCGAGGCGAATATAGCAGATGCTGGAAATATGAAACAAACAGAGAATTCCAGAGAAACTCTGTTTCTTTCTCCAGACCTGCTGAGTTAACATCTGGGTCCAGTATGACTCCAAAACTTACTTTTCATTCAATTTCTCTCACATTAAAGAATTACACCCCATTAGACTTCTTCACCTGTATACTAACGTTTTGATACGCACACCAGAACACCCAAATCCATCTGTGCCTTGGAATTCTGCAGTTCTCTTTCGATAATATTGTTTTCTCATTCTTCCTGCTCAAGTTAATAGCATATGATCCAATATCTGAGATTTTTGGCACAGTGATGCAAAGGGTTTCATTTTTCCTGACTTGTCTGCAGTATCTAGATTGCATTGTGAGGTGGGAAGGCTCCAGCTGGGAAAGGAGAGAGATCCAACTCACACACCAGGCCCACAAAAATAGAATGTGAAAGGGAAGGCTGTGCTTTTCCTGAACAAAATAAAATAAAAAGAAGACAGTCTATTGTCCAACTGAAACTGTTCATTCGTGCATCGCAATCACACTAGACGTCGGGAATGGGATGGATTGGGACGGGAAGACGCTTTTACTTGTATGATTGGGGAAGGAGAGCTGACAGGGGTTGGCATTAGGTCAAAGGGTCAAAGGGATCGACAGGTGGAACATTGTAGCTGGCATCAAGGAAGATGGCAAGCGTCCCCAGTGAGGTGAAGGTGATGAAGACCCAGAGGAACAGCCTGTCGACAACCATGGCCACGTACTGCCAGTCCTCCTTCAGCTGTAAAACAGAAGAAAAGGTTGCACTGAAAGCAAGAAAACCCCAGGTTTCATTCTCAGCTTGCACTCAAGTAGGCCTCTTTCGCTTTAGGCAGCTGGGTGAGAGGTTTTGGGGAATAATGCTTCGATTGATCTTTGTGTCCCTGAGTCAGAGACATGAGACGACAGCGACAGTGATGCAGATGAAACATCAGCAGCATTGTGCAACGGCTATGCCTTTACACCATGTTTTAATCAAAACTGTTGTGAGGTAAAGGGCTGGGTGGAAGTTCAGTGACAGTGTGCTATTATTGACTGCTATATCTTCATGGCAAGTCATCCAGGATCTCCCACCCCTGATGGTAACTGTGTGTCAGTCTAACCCTACCTAATTTCTCTGGCACACCTGAATCTGCACCACCCGGCCCAGAATGTCAACCACTAGTTAAATTTACACATCGCTCTGTCAGCAGCATCTTGTCCCTCCCTGGTCAAAATGTTCTCTGATAGAGTCCTTGCTTCAAAGACTCGAGCGCCTAATGCAGGTCAAGACGTTCACCAGTGTGGCATTGAGGGAGCACTGCATTCTGAGGAGACTTCTTCAGCAGAAAATGACATATTAAGGGCTCCGTACACCGTCATAAACCCCAGCACCAGCTTTGGACAAGGGATGATGGGATTTGGAGGGTGGGTGGGCGAGAAAAGTTCACCCATCCCAATAGAAATTATGGGAGCTTGCTGTGCTCAAAATAGCTGCCCAGGGTCTTGGTCACCGTTTCAGTTCTTGCCCTTGCAGCCAGACATGTCGAACTTGGAATACGGCACTTGTTGGCACAGTTCCCAGTCAGGACTTACCTTTGCCCCCCAACTCCTCACTCCATCCCTCAATCCATACACATTACCCTCAGGGGAGGCAATGGCCTAGTTGTATTATCACTGGACTGTTAATCTGGAGACCCAGATAACGTTTTGGGTTCAAATCCCGCCACGGCAGAAGGTGGAATTTGAATTCAATAAGTATCTGGAATTAAGGATCTAATGATGACCATGAATCCATTGTTGATTGTCAGAAAAACCCATCTGGTTCACTAATGCCCTTTAGGGAAGGAAACTGCTACCCTTATCTCATGCAGTCTACATGTGACTCCAGACACACAGCAATGTGGTTGACCCTGAACTGCCCTCTGGGCAATTAGGGATGGGCAATAACTGACGTCTAGCCAGTGACATCTTCATCCTGTTAATGAATTTTTTAAAATGTTGAAATTACTGATAATGCCGGGACCACTGAACCCTCCCACCCTTCATACTATTGTGACCCAGATAGGTGAGTGGTCACCCAGAAACTAAAGCAAGGAAGGCTAAGCCTTAGTGTGTTACAAGAAGTGGTCGCTGGGTGATGGATTTTGATTATTCACATTGATTATTCCCCAGGCACCATCCTAGCACACCCACTGGCTCACCTTGTCGTATTCCTCTTGCCCCTGCAACTCCTTGGCAATGTCCTTGATGGCCTCCACTGCTGCTTTTAGATCCGGAGGCAACACCACTTGTTGGACGATGCCATTTATGTATCTGTTTATCTCAGGGAACAGGTGGCTTGGGGGCAAATCCACTCTGCGGGAAGAGAGGAACAGTTGCTGCCAGAGTTTCCCAAAAGTGTTGTCGGTGAGCTGAAATCTTTGGGTGGTGAGCGATGAGTCCGTAATGATAGTCACAGACCTTCATAACAGCTATACCCCCAGGCCCTCAGGTCACCTGTCCTCATAGCACCTCCCCATCCATCCCTCTGCTGCATTGACAGCTCTGAATGAGGGGTTAGTAACAATCTTCAAGCCTCAAAGTAGGGTTACATGGGGAAAGGTTTGGGGCTTGCTGGACTGCAACATCTTCAGGGAGTTGGGATAGGGAGCTAGAGGGATAGGTGATGGTGTTCATGGTGAATAATGGGCAGAGTAAGACCCCAGCTGGGTCACCTCCTTTCCTAGAAATTAGAGATTAATCCCAGGATCCAACTGATATAAACATTAGACCACAAGATATAGGAGCAAAATTAGGCCATTTAGCCTATCAAGTCTGCTGTACCATTCAATCATGGCTGGTATGTTTCTCAACCCTATTCTACCCGTAACCCTCAATTCCCACCTACTAATTAAGAACGTATCTATCTCCGCCTTAAATACACTCAATAACTAGGCATCCACAGCCCTCTGGTCACCCTTTCACTTCTTGCCCTTGCAGCCAGACATGTCGAACTTGGAATATGGCACTTGTTGGCACAGTTCCCAGTCAGGACCTACCTTTGCCCCCCAACTCCTCACTCCATCCCTCAATCCATACACATTACCCTCAGGGGAGGCAATGGCCTAGTGGTATTATCACTGGACTGTTAATCTGGAGACCCAGATAACGTTTTGTGTTCATCCTTCTAAACTCCATTAAGTACAGACTCTGCAGAACTCATTAATCATTAATGCCTTAATTCATTTATAATAACCAACATTTAAACAGCACCTTTACCTAAAAACATCCCAAAGAGTATCAAAATAACAGAATTTATCTGACAAATTTAACAACCAGTCACTATACGAATATAAAGTGTTCAAGGGCATGAGTGAGAGACAGTGACAGAGAGAGAGGTGGTGAGGTTCAGGGACGGAATTCCAGAGCATGGGACTCAGGCAACTGAAGGAATAGTTGCTAGTGGCAGAATGATGGGAATTGGGGAATGTTCAACAGACTGGAATCAGAACAGTGCAAACATCTCGGAGGGGTGTAGGGCATGGAGGAGTTAACAGACATAGGAAGGAGTATAGGGAATGAAAGAGATTACACAGATAGGGAGGAGTGTACAGGCTGGTGGAGGTTACAGTGATAAGAAGGAGTGTAGGGGCTGGAGCAACTTAAGAAATGTTGGAGCGCTATAGGGGCTGGTGGAGGTTACAGAGATGGGGACGTGTATAGCGGCTGAAGGAAGTCAGAGATAGCAGGAATTGTAGATTCTGGATTGGGATCAAAACTGTTCTTGCGATGTACTCAAGTCTGGTAAGCGTACATGATCCTTCACAAGGAGGTAAGCCCCTTCCTGCTATTAGGACACAGAGTGTTCACTACACAGGACTGAAGCCTGTGTGTAGGCCCAACCTGGGCACAGGTTAAGACTATGACAGGTTACAGAAGCTAGACAAAGTAAAGCTGTTCCCATTGGCTGATGGTACAAGGTCAAGAGGGAGACAAAGATCAAAGGGTGTGGACAAGAGATGTTGTGGAGCAGAGTGTAAAGTATTTTATACAATGCAGTGCATGTATTTCACAATGACTTAGCTGATCATAAGTCTAAGATCAGTATGAGCGATGTCTCCAGTATCGAGCAAGCTCCTGAGGAGCATGGTCTCACATACTGCAATCAGCAGTATTTCACAAGCTGCTACATACCAGTGTAAATGAAGGAGCATTAAGGTGTATCAGGAGTTGAGGAGCTTTACTTAGAGATAAGGAGCAGGCAGCCTTAGGGTCAGTGTATATGTTCCCAGAGCTCAGAGATAATCCAGATCAGAATCTCAAGGGGTAAGAAGCAGGACTGGCTTAAAACATACAATGAAGTTATGCCAGCGTGGAATTCTCTCCCCGCATGGGAAAAGGGAAGGCGTGAGTAGGGAGAGAATGGAAGTGGGGAGAATCCAGGATTTTAAAAGGAAATTGGAAAGGAAGTAAACATGCAGAATATGGGGACTGAATAGGGATGGAATGGGTTTGTGTTGTTTGCTCAGAGAACTGGCATAAGCTTGATGGGTTGATTGGCCTCCTTCTGTGCTGCAACAAGACTAGGATTGGAGCCCAATGTAGACTCAGGATTGGTGAACAAACTTGTTCTTGACATCAAACCAGAAATGATCTGTGGGTCATATTTTACCCAATACAGCCCTCAGATCAAGGGTGACCATCATAACTACAAGAATGAGGGCATGACAGAAAGGCGAGATAACAAGAACAAGAGAGACAGAGAGAAAGAAAGCTTGAGAAGAAACGAGAAAGGGAGGGAGAGAAAGATGTGGAAGGAAAAGAGAAACAGAGACAAATGGTATGACAAAGACAGAGAGAGGACAGGGTAGTGGGGTACATCTTGACTGTTCAGAGAGTACCTCATGTTGTTTAAGTCCATGGCAGGTTTTCGGATGAAGTATTCATCTGTTACACGGCTCAGAGCAACACGTTTCTCACTCTCTGAGGCCTCCAGTTTAGGCCTCTGCATCTGGAGGTACCTGGGTAACATTTGGATGAAAATCTGAAGGGCAGGCAGAAAGAGATAAAGGGTCACTTTACATATCTCTACTGTCACAATCTGCATTTATGTGACATATTTAACATAGTAAAATACCTTGTCCACCTCACGGGAGTGACTATTAAGCAGAATTTGACAAAGAGCCACAGAAGAAGATGTCCAGTATGGGCTTGGCCAAAGATATCAAATTGAAGGAGCATCTTAAGGGAAATGGGAAATTAGGGTAGATCATTGCAGATTGAGCTTGGGGTCTAGGTGCAGTCCTTGCACAGTACATTGGAGTTATGGCTCTCAGTGTTACAGGAAACAGCAACACATCCACTGCCCAAACAGTGACTAAAGCAAGCTCGTAAGTCTGGCTCTTTCTCTGTGTCCTCTTACTGTCTATATGTCTGACTCTCGGTGTGTCTCTCTGCCTCCCTTTCTCCATTTGTCTCCCTCTGTCCCTCTGCCTTTCTTGTGTGACTCTCCTGTGTTAATCAGAAACACACTACTTCAGAGGGTGAGGGTGAAGGTGTTGAGGTGAATGGAAATCATTCAGTCACACCCGGCTTCCAGAGACAGCAAATAGGAAAGAGTCAGACAGAGAGAGAGGGGGGGAGAGAAAGTGTTATGTGCACATGTATGTGAGGAAAAGGAGGGAGTAAGAGAGATAGAGAAAGATAGGAAACAAAAGAAGTACAGCAAAATGAAAAGATAAGTGAATTTGAGGTTGTAGAGGTTTATCAAATCACAAAGGGCATGGACAGAATGAATAGCCATGGTCTTTTTCCCAGGGTGGGGGAGTCCACAACTAGAGGGGTATAGGTTTAAGGTGAGAGGGGAAAGATTTAAAAGGGATCTGAAGGGTAACTTTTTCACACAGAGGGTGGTGCGTGTGTGGAATGAGCTGCCAGACGAAGTGGTGGGGGCTGGTACAATTACAGCATTTAGAAGGCATCCGGCTGGGTATATGAATAGGAAGGGTTGAGAGGGATATGGGCCAAATGCTGGCAAATGGGCCTGGATTAATTTAGGATATTTGGCTGGCATGGACAAGTTGGACTGAGGGGTCTGCTCCTGTGCTGTACAACTCTGATTCTGACTCTAATTGAAGAGACAAACTGCAGATGGAGGGAATGAAACAGACACTGAATAAATTCAACAAAGATTTTTAGTTCGTAACACATTTAAGGATTATGGGCAGTGGGCAGGAAAGTGGAGTTGAGGCTGACATGAAATCAGCCATGATCATATTAAATGATGGAGTAGGTTTGAGGGGCCAAGTAGCTAATTTCTGCTCCCAGTTCTTATGTCAAGTCAAAATTATACTCCTATTCAAAGAATACAAATTTTATCATTTTGGCTTCAGATGCTGCCTAATCTCCAATATATTAACAGTAATATATCAATGTATATATATTAGAGTAACTACAGTAACACTCTTATCCCATGATATGTTCGTGCCGGTGTTAGACTGGGGTCAACAAGGCCAGATGTCACGTGACACCAGGTTATAGTTGAACAGATTTATTTGAAGCTTCTGGAGCGCTGCTCCTTCTGTTCTTATCCCATCCTGCAATACTATGTACTCCTGCAACCAGCTTGTAACCAATACAAAAAGACAACAGTCTTGTGACAATCTCCTGCAATATCAAACTCATAACCACACAGGAAGTAGGAGCAGGAGTAGACCATTCAGCCCCTTTGAGCCTGACCTGCCATATGACTCGCACAGGACCAATTATCTACCTATTTTCCTGCACTGTATCACTTGATACCTAGAAATGGTGAAGGAATCCCTCCTCCTCTATGTCATAAAGCCTCCTCCCCCCACCACTGGCCTTACTCTGAGGTGTTATCCCCTGGTTCTAGTACCATTCATCCCCCACGTTACCACCTTCTCATGGGCGGCTAAGGGTGGGAAATAAATGGTGGCCAGCCAGCGACACCCTCGTCCCATGAGTGAACAAAACAAAATCATCCAGGGTTTGGATGGGTACCTGTTTGACCCAGTAGGGCATGGCATGTGTATTTGGAGAGCGATGATGAAGGTTTAAAACAACCACACTGAGGATGACTGAGAAGGTGACAAGGATCATGGTGAACATCAGGTAGTTGACGATGATGGGAACTCCCAGTGAGGTCTCCGGGACCTTGTCAGCCAGAAGCAGCAAGAAGACAGTGAGTGCCAGCAGCACGGAGATTGACAGAGTCATCTTCTCACCTGGAGGGACAGAGGGTCAAACACAGCTCGATACCCACTCACACACTCTAAATCACGCTGCTCTTAAGTCCCTCTGCCCTGCTCGCTCCCCCACATCCCTCCCTCACTCTCCCACCCTCCATCCTACACATCCTCCTTCCTTCCCTCCTGCATAACCTCCCATAGTGGAAGGGTTAATAACCTGGACAAACAGTTTTCAAGGTAAAGAGATGGGAGTTTCACAGAGGATTTGGGGAGGGTGGTGCGTATCTGGAACCCACTGCCTGTAAGGCTGATAGAGGCAAAACCCCTCATAACATTTAACAAGTGTTCAGATATTTACTTGAAGAACTATAGGGTACAGGCTGTACTCTTGTGGCGCAGTTGTAGTGTCCTCCAAGCCAGGAGGCCCAGGTTCAAGTCCCATCTACTCCAGAAGTGTCTGCTAACACCACTGAACAGGTTGATTAGAAAAGATCTACAATGCAATGGGTCAAGTGCTGGAAGATGGATTGGAAATGATAAATGCTTGACGGTGCATGTAATGGGCCCAGGGTCTCTTTATGTGCTGTAAAAGCTCTATGACTCTATGACCTCCCCCCCACCCTCCACCCTGCCCAACCCCCAAGAATCAGATGGTCATGGGTCCAAATCTTGGTTCCCAAGACTGAACTCACTATGCTGGCTCTTAGACCCCATGCCAGACTTGACGAGATGGGGAAAGGGAGTTGTTACCTGCGTCAGGAGGAAGGTAGAAGACCAGGATGGCCAGGATACTGATGAGGACGCAGGGTATGATGATGTTGACAATGTAGAAGAGGGGCTTGCGCTGGATGATGAGATAAAAGGTAATGTCTTCATAGCTTGGGTCATGGCTCAGCCTGTTCTTGCGTGAGGGCTTGTGCCAGATTTGCCACTCACCGTTCTCTGCCAGGATTCAGCCACAAATATGCATCCAGCAGACACACCCACACGCACACAAACACACCCGCACAAACCCACATACACAGATATACACCCACACAAACACACATACACAGTCACGGCAGCACACATACCCCAACACAAACCCATGTACACACACATACACAGAGACATAAAAAATGAAAAAGGAACACGTTAGATATCAATTGCAACCCAGAGCTAAACCACCTCAGCACTTTCCCCAACGGTAGCACAACATGGGATTAAGAAGGTTTGAGGGGGCGGTGATGAGGAGGGACTGTTGTGCCTGGGGTAAGTGGCCGAGAAAGAGAGTGTGAGGTGGAGCAGCGTGAGGGGTAGGACTTATGGGCATATACATGCTGGGCTCAAGTGAGGAGGGGACGGGCAAAATGGGAGCAGAAGGGCCTGGGCAAGTGTGAATAATGGAGGGGGATGGAGAGGGAGAGGGCAGTAAGCTGAACAATCCTGGGAGGACTTACCGGTGAAGGCATTCTTGTCAATGATCACCTCTCTGATCTCGTGCCTCCCCGAATCGTCCAGGGAGTGCTCCAGGATCACCTCAGATGTATCGTACGTGTAAGATTTGAAAACCATGGTGCAGTTCTGCCAATCAAATGGGAAGTACTTCACCTACAATGGGGGTTTGGAGAGAGACACACAGCAGACAACCTGAGTCCAGCACAAACAAGACTCACTGCTCCTTCCCCCAACAGGCAATGAGACACATGGCCCTGTATTTGTACAGCAAGCTAAAGGAGGAAGGGGACAGGTCTATTCAGCTCTTTCAGCCCTGTTGCTGGCTCTCAGGTTGAGCTCTCCCTTCCAGTACCACATTCCCATCATCCCATGACAGTTGTGGATTGGATGGGTTCAAACCCAGGGGGCCAGGCTTTCAACCATCTCAACTGAGAAAGTAGGTGCCCACATCTGCGCACAAGCAAGGTTATTGTGACACCAGGGAGGTGAATGATGACCAGCTCAACTCTGGTTTTCTCATCTCCCCAGACACCACCCCCAGTCCACCACCAGCACCCCCATACCCAAACCTTGGAAAAGGAATGCTAGTCAGGGATAAGTATTGCCGGATGTGGACAGGGAGGAGAGGTATAGAAGAAGCAGGGGATGGGGATATGGAAGCAGTAGGGAAGTTGGAGGGGGCTGGGAGAGGTAGAAGGGGAGGAGGGAGAGGAGGAGGGGGCACTGCACTGAGAGCATCAGCCTTGGTCTCAACGTTCATTGCCCTCATACTCAAACTCATGATCCAGGTGGACAAGTGCCTGATCCACCATGCCCTCATTTCAATTCAATGGGAATTTAAAATCCCACGCTCCTTGGATTTGAAATCCCCAGACACAAAACCAGCGGAAGCACCTGCATGGGCAAGGAGGACAACTTACTCTGATGGCACAGGAGCTCCGGTAGATGGCAGGAGGGAGCCACCTGACAATGCCAGTGTGCTGTACCAGCACATTAACAAGGAGTGCCACATGGAAATTGCCATCGTTGCTGTAATGAGATAGACAGAGATACAGAAAACAAGAAAGACATTGAGTAAAAGGTGAATGATTTGGAGAGGAGGAAACATAGGAGGAGTCAGGGATTCCAGCGTTGAGCCGACATATGGGTTGGGAGTCAAGTTACCACTGTTAGTAACAGTGTAAGAGCATCAGGACCTGGGAGCTACTTTATAATGACATCATGGAGCTTCACATCACCTTGTATAAATAGCATACACAATGTGGGTGAAGTCAGAGCAAACCATAGCACCTTAGACTAAACTAGACTGGAATTTTACAGCAAGATCTTTTCCCTGGGGTAGGGGAGCCCAAATCCAGAGGGCAGAGGTTTAAGGTGAGAGGGGAAAGATTTAAAAGGGACAAAAGGGGCAATATTTTCACGAAGAGAGTGGTGTGTGTACGGAATGAGCTGCCAGAGGAAGTGGTGAAGGCTAGTACAATGACAACATTTAAAAGGGATCTGGATGGGTACATTAATAGGAAGGGTTTGGAGGGATATGAGCTAAGTGCTAGTGAGTGGGACTAGGTCCGTTTAGGATACCTGGTCAGCCTGGATGAGTTGGACCAAAGGATCTGTTTCTGTGCTGTGTGACTCTATGACTCTACAACTTGAGAGGACATGGATGTGAACGCACAAAAATTGTTTCATCTGCAGTTCCCATTATCTCTGATATCAAAGAATTGTATTGCTCTCCCAGCCCAAATCTTTTGACATTTAAGACACTAAACGTGGCACCCTTGTAAGAGGCCTTTTCACAATTCATAGGGTTAGCCATTTGTCCATTGTTGATCATTAGATTTGTACTTATAAAGCAGGTTTCATGATCTCAAGGGAACCCAAAGAAGCTTCACGGCCAAAGAAGCATTTTTGTAAAACGTAATGGAGGAACCACAGTTCACTCACAGTTATAACAGGAACTGCAGATGCTGGAAAATCCGAGATAACAAGGTTTAGAGCTGGATGAACACAGCAGGCCAAGCAGCATCTTCAGAGCAGGCAAGCTGACATTTCGGGCCTAGACCCTTCTTCATTTCTGATGCTGCTTGGTCTGCTGTGTTCATCCAGCTCTACACCTTGTTATCTCACTTACAGTTAGCTCCCTTCCCTGACCGGATGAACCTGTTTCCACAAAGATGGTTGAGCGATATTGTAACCAGGTAACAGGCAAGAATCCAGCACGCCCCCAATAGTTCCGCTCACTGTCCCCACTCTTCCGCTAAACAGCACTGTGAGTTATTTTACATTCACCAGAAAGACACACTGAGGTCCCTCAGCCCTGGTCCTCTGACAGCGCAGGGAGGGAGAGAAAGAGAGGCGCGCACACACACACACAAACAACACGGTGACGTATGCGTATGAAATTACTGACTTGTTCAGTAGCACAATGTCAGGCAGCCACACTTTGCTGCAGGGAATTCGAAGAACATCAATGCCGTCATAATTCTTCGGGTCCCACCTCAATCGATAATCCATCCAGGCCTTGGTTTGGGGGAGATGGGGTGCAGAGAGCAGAGAATCAAAAAAATTAATCCCTCCCACAAATAAAAACTATTAATATCGCACACCACCCAATGGGCAACAGTGTCTCATCAGCTCTGACCCTATTTCAAATCCATGCACAATCTCTGAGCAAGAGAAAGAGAGATGGAGAGATAGAGAGAAAGGTAGAACTAGAGACAAGCAGCATTCCCCATCCTGCCCTTAACACTATGCCCACAAGCCCTGCATAGTTGAGGGCAGTGATCAGTCAAGCCATCAGACAGCAAGATGCATGCAACCAGGTCAGATTTTAAGTGGGCAAGAATGGGATGGGAGATATGGAACTGATGGCAGAATCAGGCTGAAGGAACAGACAGAGTGAAGTCAGGGTGCAAAAGGTCACCGCCTACCAGATTCATGAAGACATTTGTGGTCATTTCCTCATTCTTTTCATTCTGTTCTCAAGAAAGAAAGAGTGACAATTAAACTGAAAATGTTAGCACACCATCATAAAGAGCACCTGATAAGAACTGCAGTTAAGATGAAACTGGATAACGACACAAGAGAGAGGATTTGAAAGACAGGGTGATGGGTGAGATGGAGCGGGAACAGGACGAGGTTTGCATGGCGGGGGGCTAAAGACCGGACAGAACCTTCCCTAGGTGTGAGTGCTGTGTAAACAGGTCATAATGTAATTGTACACCACCTCCCCCCTCCCAACATGGTGGGGCTGTGGCATCTTACCATTACTCCTCTCTGCAACCTTTGTTCCAGGGCAGCCTCTGGGATCTGATTATGCCCCGAAAGTGACAGAGTGAGTGAGAGAGAGTGAGTGCGAGAGTGAGTTAGTGCGAGAGTGAATGAGTGCGAGAGTGCAAGAGTGCGTGCTAGAGTGAGACAGTGAGTGAGAGAGAGTGAGTGCGAGAATGTGTGAAAGTGAGTGAGTGAGTGTGCTTGAGAGAGAACGCGTGAGTGAGTGCGTGAATGACAGAATGTGAGAGCGGGGATGGGGGATCTAACCATGACTCCCCACAATGCAATACCCTAACCTGCTAATGACCACAGAAGCCTTTCTTTGCATTAATAGACCATGGGAGAAACATCAGACTCTCGGACAGTCACTTCCTGCAGAGGTTATGGAGAGCAGATTAAGTGTTGAGGAAATTCCACAGCCTCCAGTTACATGGCTGTTACCCAAGTGAGATATCGGATGACAAAACATCTTTAGAACAGAACGGATGTTAATGCTCAGAGGATGACTGCCAGGGAGCTCCTGACAGCTGCCCGGACAATTTATCGCAGGTGGGATGTGGGGCACATTTCCAGCTGTCAGAAGGGACCGACTCCACTCGCTAGATTGTGACTGGGTGTAGAAAAGGCCACCAATCCCTTACCAGTATACTAAGCCCTCAATCTAAAGGTCTAGATGGTAGCTGGGAGGGTTTGTGGCTCAGGCGAACAGCCAGGGCCTGACAGAAGCATTAGATATCCTCCCAGCTGGCCATCAGGGAGAACCAGCACTTAAACCCCACCCCCACACCAGGCCCCAAGGACCCCTGTTGAGCCATTGATGCTGCTCGGCATCAATTTCCTCATTTCGGGGTTGGGTTGGGGAGCAATCTCAGAAACTGATTGTGTTCTCCCCTCGCCTACACCTTTTCAATAATTTCCCCACGTGCTCGATCTGACTGCCCAGAGCATTCCAAGTGGCTCAATTTGTACAAGAGAGAGCTTTACACTGAATCCAACCCCAAGCTATTCCTGTGCTGGGAGTATTTGATAGAGACAATATGGGGGTAACTTCATTTACAGTTTAAAAGATTAGGGAGGACTCTACTCTCTATTTAAAAATACAGACAGTTTTACCTTTAGTTGTAAAGAATAGAGGGAACCTTACCATGTATCTAGCCCCCTGCTGTCCTATCCTGGGAGTCATGGAGACATTGTAAGTGGAGCTTTAATTCCAGAGAAAGAGCTTTACTTTCAGTTTAAAAGTGTAAAGGTAGCTTTATGCTGCATCTTGCCTTGCAGGCATATTTAACAGGGACAGTGCAGTGGGAGCTTCACTCTGTTGTACATAGATTTAACCAGAATAAATCATTCAATTACGTCCAAAAGAGTTTGTGATCACCAGCCAAACCCACATCATTTAATCTGTCTCCATAAATAAATTGGTTAGTTAAAAGGTGATTGGAATTGTATTACAGATTGTTCTGGAAGCAGCCTTATCATATCACGGTAGAAATGTGGGCAATATTACAAACAAAGGACATGAATGAGGCAGAGCCTCAAGTGACAAGAAAGGTCAGAATCAGGAGGCAGTGCATTGGTGGCTCAATGAGGATTCTCAGAATAGCAAAGAAATTGGGACAGTGGTAGCACAGTGGGAATATCATTGGACTAGTAATGCAGAACCACATATTCTGGGAGTATGAGTTTGAATCCCACCGTGTTTGATGGTGAAGTCTATTCAACTAATGGTGATCAGAGATAATGGGGACTGCAAATGCTGGAGAATCCAAGATAACAAAGCTGGAGCTGGATGAACACAGCAGGCCAAGCAGCATCTCAGGAGCACAAAAGCAGACGTTTCAGGCCTAGACCCTTCATCAGAGAGGGGGATGGGGAGAGGGTTCTGGAATAAATAGGGAGAGAGGGGGAGGCGGACCGAAGGTGGAGAGATAAGGAGATAGGCGGAGAGGAGAGTATAGGTGGGGAGGTAGGGAGGGGATATGTCAGTCCAGGGAAGACGGACAGGTCAAAGAGGTGGGATGAGGTTAGTAGGTAGGAAATGGAGGTGCAGCTTGAGATGGGACGAGGGGATAGGTGTGAGAGGAAGAACAGGTTAGGGAGGCAGGGACAAGCTGGGCTGGTTTTGGGATGCAGTGGGGCAAGGGGAGATTTTGAAGCTTGTGAAGTCCACATTGATACCAGTGGGCTGCAGGGTTCCCAAGTAGAATATGAGTTGCTGTTCCTGCAACCTTTGGGTAGCATCATTGTGGCACTGCAGGAGGCCCATGATGGACATGTCGTCTAAGGAATGGGAGGGGGAGTTATAATGGTTCGCGACTGGGAGGTGCAGTTGTTTATTGTGAACCGAGCGGAGGTGGTCTGCAAAGCGGATTAGGGTTATCACAGGGTTAGGGTTAGGGTTAGGGTTAGGCTTCTCTTTCAATTCCTCCCACTTCCTACAGACAAAGGGGGTGGCCATGGGTACTCGCATGTGCCCAAGCTACGCCTGCCTCTTTGTAGGTTATGTGGAACAGTCCATCTTCCGAACCTACACAGGCCCCAAACCCCACCTCTTCCTCCGTTACATTGATGACTGTATCGGCGCCACCTCTTGCTCCCCAGAGGAGCTCGAACAGTTCATCCACTTTACTAGCACCTTCCACCCCAACCTCAAGTTCACCTGGGCCATCTCCAACACATCCCTCACCATCCTGGACCTTTCAGACTCCATCTCAGGTAACCAGCTAGAAACTGATGTCCATTTCAAGCCCACTGACTCCCACAGCTACCTAGAATACACCTCCTCCCACCCACCCTCCTGCAAAAATTCCATCCCCTATTCCCAATTTCTCCGCCTCCGCCGCATCTGCTCCCACGATGAGGCGTTCCACTCCTGCACATCCCAGATGTCGACGTTCTTCAAGGACCGCAACTTGCCCCCCACAGTGGTCGAGAACGCCCTTGACCACGTCTCCTGCCTTTCCCGCAACACATCCCTCACACCCCACCCCCGCCACAACCGCCCCAAGAGGATCCCCCTCATTCTCACATACCACCCCACCAACCTCCGGATACAATGCATCATCCTCCGACACTTCCGCCATCTACAATCTGACCCCACCACCCAAGACATTTTTCCATCCCCATCCTTGTCTGCCTTCCAGAGAGACCACTCTCTCTGTGACTCCCTTGTCTGGTCCATACTCCCCTCCAACCCCACCACACCCAGCAACTTCTCCTGCAACCGCAGGAAGTGCTACACTTGCCCCCACACCTCCTACCTCAACCCCAACCCAGGCCCCAAGATGACTTTCCATATTAAGCAGATGTTTTTTGCACATCTGCCAATGTGGTATACTGTATACACTGTACCCTGTGTGGCTTCCTCTGCATTGGGAAAACCAAGCGGAAGCTTGGGGACCGCTTTGCAGAACACCTCCGCTTGGCTCGCAATAAACAATTGCACCTCCCAGTCGCAAACCATTTCCACTCCCCCTCCCATTCCTTAGATGACATGTCCATCATGGGCCTCCTGCAGTGCCACAATGATGCCACCCAAAGGTTGCAGGAACAGCAACTCATATTCCACTTGGGAACCCTGCAGCCCAATGGTATCAATGTGGACTTCACAAGCTTCAAAATTTCCCTTTCCCCCACCGCATCCCAAAACCAGCCCAGTTCGTCCCCTCCCCCTACTGCACCACACAACTAGCCCAGCTCTTCCCCTCCACCCACTGCATCCCAAAACCAGTCCAACCTGTCTCTGCCTCCCTAACCTGTTCTTCCTCTCACCCATCCCTTCCTCCCACCTCAAGTTGCACCTCCATTTCCTAACTACTAACCTCATCCCACCTCCTTGACCTGTCCGTCTTCCCTGGACTGACCTATCCACTCCCTACCTCCCTACCTACACTCTTCTCTCCACCTATCTCCTTTTCTCTCCATCTTCGGTCCACCTCCCCCGCTCTCCCTATTTATTCCAGAACCCTCTCCCCATCCCCCTCTCTGATGAAGGGTCGAGGCCCGAAACGTCAGCTTTTGTGCTCCTGAGATGCTGCTTGGTCTGCAGTGTTCATCCAGCTCCACACTTTGTTATCTTGCCTAATGGTGAGTTTGTTGGCATTGCTGGTTGTTGTTAGAATTCCACCTGGATCGCAAATGTCATCGGGAAGGAAATCTTCTATCCTTACCCAGTCAGGCATGCACATGACTTCAGACCCACCACAATGTAATAGCAGGCAGTTAGGGTTGGGGAATTAATGCTGGCCTAGTGAAAGTGGCAGTGGAAAAAAAGACTGAAGTTCTTTACAGGAATATAAGAGCAGGAGCAGGCCATTCAGCCCAATAAGCCTGCTCTGCAATTCAAGTCAACTATGGCTGATCATCTACCTCAATGTTGATTTCAAAACACTAGATGACTGAACTTACTCTGTCCATTGGGGTAGAGAATTCCAAAAGTTCACCAACCTCCTCAGCAAAGAAATTCTTCCTCACCTCAAAATTAAACTCAGATTTCACTGCCCGTCATGGTTGGATTTGAACCCAAGACCCCAAGTTTCTGGGTCACTATGCTAGTGATATTACCATTTTGCCACTGCCTCCCATCTTACAGCCTAATAATGTGGCATTAAAATCTATCATTTTTGTTTCTAAAACATTACCCATTTGAGCATTGGCTTTTAATACCTTCCAAATCCATTTCACCCATCCTTCCACATTCAAACTAGATCATTTCTGGGCTTTTTTTGAACAAATCTAAAAACTACCTCCCGGTGCTAGTGATACATTGAATTCTATCTTCACCCTATTCAATTATTTCATTGATAATCCACCATTCTCCCACCTCGATCCCAGGACCTTCAAATGATTTGTAATGCCTCTTGTCATTACAGTATGGTCATCTGCAGCAAACAGCGAAGTAATGGGGCAGGGAGGTGCCGGAGCTGAAAGAGGGAGAAGAAGAAGCCTGAAGACCAGATGGAAAGGTACAGAAGTGAGAGTCTTCATGAGCCAGAAGGTGCGGAAGGGCAATCCACCAGCATCGTGGAGATCTGAAGTTAAAACGGGAATAACATTGAAAGATGTTGGAATAGAATCCTAGAATGCTTAAGGCTGAGGAGACGGTTCCACTACTACGATTTTCCTCCCTGTAGCCCTCTCTTCAGATAACCATCGAGTTCTCTTTTGGAAATTTTAATTGTATCAATCTCCACTGCAGTTGCAGGCAGCCTGTTCCAATTCCTGACCTCTTTATGGGGGAAAACTAAGCAGGAGACAGGAATATACATTGTTCGACATTATATAAACCTCTGTGTGGAGCTGGGGGTACTGGGTCCAGTTCTGGGCCCCACAGCTCTGGAAGGAGGTATTGGCCTTGTTAGGAGTGCAGTGGAGATTCAGGAGAATGATCCCAGAGCTAAAAGGTTCACTAACAGAGACAGTTTACACAAACAAGGCTTGTAAACTTTGTCTGATCTAATCAAGGTGGTTATCACGAAAGATCAATTTGAAAGAGTCAACAGTGTTGAGAATACATATTCATACTTAAGGACACAACATGCCACAAAGATTGGTCATGGATTTACTGCTTTTCATCATGTTTATAAATGATCTGGATGCGAACATAGGAGGTACAGTTAGTAATTTTGCTGATCACACCAAATTTGGAACTGTAGTGGGCAGCGAAGAAAGTTAGTGCAGAGTACAATGGGATCTTGATCCGATGGGCCAATGGGCCGAGGAGCGGCAGATGGAGCTTAATTTAGATAAACGTAAGGTGCTATATTATGGAAAGGCAAATCAGGGCAGGACTTATAAACTTAATGATAAGGTCCTAGGGAGTGTTGCTGAACAAAGAGACCTTGGAGTGAAGGTTCATAGTTCCTTGAAGGTGGAGTCCCAGGTCAACAGGGTAGTGAAGAAGGTGTTTGGTACACTTGCCTTTATTGGTCAGGGTTTAGTGGGATATAAACCAAATACTGGCAAATAGGACTGGATTTACTTAGGATATCTAGTCGGCATGAACAAGTTGGACCGAAGGATCTGTTCTGTGCTTTACAGCTCTAAGACTCTATGACTATGAGGAAATGAAATATAGAACTGTCTGGACATACTAGCTTAAAAAGTGTTTTTACTATGTGGCTTTTGACAGCTATGTTCAGCCGTACATTTTGAAGTCTCATGTGATTCAGCTACCATTTGCCAAAAGTCAACTGACATTGTGAAAAGAATGCAAGCCTTTTAAAACAAAATATCAAGGTCTTTAGGACAGATAAAGGATGAGTTTGATTACTTCAATTCCTAGATATATAGGGGGAGGGTGATGGCCTAGTGGTATTATTGCTGGACTGTTAATCCAGAGACCCAGGTCATGTTCTGGGAACCTTCTTCAAATCCTACCATATGGTGAAATTTGAGTTTAATAAATATCTGGAATTAAGAGTCTAATGATGACCATGAATCAATTGTTGGAGAAAAACCCATCTGGTTCACTAATGTCCCTTTAGGGGAGAAAACTTCCATCCTTACTGGGTCTGGCCTACAGGTGACTCCAGACCCACAGCAATGTGGTTGACTTGGTTGACCCTCTGGGCAATTAAGGATGAGCAATAAATACTGCCTAGCCAGCAACACCCTCATCAACATGAATGAATAAAGGGAAAAAAAGAAGGGGCCCTATGCTGTAGGGAGCCCAGCAACAGCCTCTGGACAGATTTTGCTGTGTTTCCAGCACACTTAGATAACTTAGTTGAAGAAAGACCTCCTTACTCCTAAGATCAATATGAACTCTTCTAAACAATAACAGAAAACTCTAAGGCAGAACCAACTGCCTGAAATATTATAACAGCTTGATACATCAAATTTCAGGATTTCTAACAGGCTTTCACATGAAGTGAAATCTGATTTGAAGGCTTCATCCATTCAACAACTGTTAACATTGCGATCTCACTGACACAAGAAGTCAACAGAACTGTGAGAAGTCTTCTGTGAATTTTAGCCTTTCATTTCAGTCTCTTGTTCCCACACTGAGGCATTTTTCTCAACAGAAAACAGTTTTCAGTCTTGGATCAGCCCTGGTTGAAAGGCAAAACAGGCCTGAAGGGCTGAAGGGCTGACTGATCTCTTCCCATTGAATACTTGGAGACTTACCAGGCTGATCAGCTGTGAGAGCGTCATCCCCACTCTCACTGTCACTTTCTCATCTGCTGTCTGCGCAGGCCGCACATTGGGATTGTAGGAGCCAAACAACTTGTTGAGAAGTCTCTTCTCCATCTCAGAGGCACTGACACCTGGGTTCAAAGGTCAGAAAAAGCCAGGCAGACAATTCAAAATGACCAATCATGTACTCTCATCAGTGACTCAAGGATTCCATCACTTTGATTGAAACTTTTAACACAGATGCCGCACAAGTGGCAGGCAATGACCATTTCCAATAAGAGAAAATCTAACCATCTTCCTGTTACATTCATTTACATTATTATGTGCCGACAACCCAAGAACTTTTTATGTTATTCGTTCATGGGATGTGGGCATCACTGGCTATTGTCCATCCCTAATTACCCCTTGAGAAGGTGGTGGTGTAGCCACAATGCTGCTAGAGAGCAAGTTCCATGACTCTGATTCTCTTTTGTCGAAGCTGGTCATACCTGGCATTTTTGTGGCACAAATTTGTGTTCCTTGCCACTTGTCAGCCCAAATTTGACTATCACTCAGGTCTTGCTGCATTTAGACACAGACTGTTCCAGTATCCAAGTCAAAAAGAACCGCTGTAGCTTCACGAGTTTGATACCTTGTTTTTTTAGCACGCCCCTTTGCCCTTTTGGTATGTCCATCAGACGCAGCTAACACAGACATGTAAGCACAGACCCTCCTGCCCAACACAGGAGCAAGGAGGAGTCTGATCTGGCACCTTCAACTCAAGAACTGGGGGGAGTGCAGAATGGGACGTTGCATATCAACTACCTTATAAGACATGAAAGACACAGCGAAACGCATCTAGCCACATGGGCACAGGGTAAAGGGTTGCAGCACTAATTCTAATATCTCAGTGAGGTTGATGGCCAAGCATCACGTCTGGATGCTTCAAGTTCCATCAACATTCCCAAATGATAGACCTTTTGCTGCAGTATGTAAAGACAGGATATCTAAAACCCCATCCATGGAGACTGTTTAAATCTAGCAGTGTTACAAACTCTAACATCCTTATCTCAGCAGAATGAATGTTTATCCTCTTCAATTGATTACCATAATTGCTATCGGTTTATCTTTCGCAGAACTGTGTCCCATTGGAGCCCCTCTCACTGTTTTCTCCTTTGTTGTCTAATACCCTGGGTATTAATAGAACAGGCTGCATTTCTCTCTGGTTTGGGCTCTGGAGGAGCTGCACTGTTGAGACAGCCTGGTCCCAACCACCTGTTCATCTCAGTACAAAACAGTCTTCTTCAATTAACCTCCCATGAACAGAGCAGCTATTGCCCTTCATTCAAAAATTCCTTCACTTTAACAGACATCATACAAATGCCTCATTGTATCACTGAGCTATACCCTACACCCACCCCCTTCACTGTAACACAGTCTAATGTTCAAATCCCTTCACAATAAAACTCTGCTGTAATCTACACCCCTCATTGTAATACTCTCCAATGTATTCCACACCCCACAGTGACGGTCTCTGATTTCCCCACACCCCTCACTGTAACAATCTCTGATATACCTTACATCACACACTGTAATGCTCTCTGATATATCCTATATCCCTCACTGTAACACTCTCTGATAGACCTTACAACACACACTATAACACTCTCTGATATACCCCACATTCCTCACTGTGATGCTCTCTGATGTACCCCAACATTCTTCACTATGACGCTCTCTGGTATACCCCACATGCCTCACTGTCGTGCTCTCATACACCCCACACCCCTCACTGTGATGTCCTCTGATGTACCCAACATTCCTCACTGAGACGTCCTTTGTTATTCCCCACACGCCTCACTGTGACGCTGTCTGATGTACCCAACATTCCTCACTGTGATGCTCTCTGATATACCCCACAGGCCCCACTGTGGCGCTCTGTTACACCCCATACCCCTTACTCTGATGTCCTCTAATGTACCCAACATTCCTCACTGTGACGCTCTCTGATATACCCCACACCCCGCACCGTGACACTCTCTGGCATACCCTACACCCCTCATTGTAACACTCTCTGATATACCCTACACCCCTCACTGTAACACTCTCTGATATACCCTACACCCCTCACTGTGACACTCTCTAATATGCCCCAAACCGCTCACTGTGACACTCCCTGATATACCCCACACCCCTCACTGTAACACTCTCTGATACACCCCACACCCCTCACTGTAACACTCTCTGATAAACCCCACACCCCTCACTGTAACACTCTCTGATATACCCCACACCCCTCACTGTAACACTCTCTGATATACCCCACACCCCTCACTGTGACACTCTCTGATATACCCCACACCCCTCACTGTAACACTCTCTGATCTACCCCACACCCCTCACTGTAACACTCTCTGATATACACCACACCCCTCACTGTAACACTCTCTGATACACCCCACACCCCTCACTGTAACACTCTCTGATAAACCCCACACCCCTCACTGTAACACTCTCTGATATACCCCACATCCCTCACTGTAACACTCTCTGATCTACCCCACACCCCTCACTGTAACACTCTCTGATATACCCCACACCCCTCACTGTAACACTCTCTGATATACCCCACAACCCTCACTGTAACACTCTCTGATATACCCCACACCCCTCACTGTAACACTCTCTGATCTACCCCACACCCCTCACTGTAACACTCTCTGATATATCCCACACCCCTCACTGTAACACTCTCTGATATACCCCACACCCCTCACTGTAACACTCACTGATATACCCCACACCGCTCACTGTAACACTCACTGATATACCCCACACCCCTCACTGTAACACTCTCTGATATACCCCACACCCCTCACTGTAACACTCTCTGATATACCCCACACCCCTCACTGTAACACTCTCTGATATACCCCACACCCCTCACTGTAACACTCTCTGATATACCCCACACCCCTCACTGTAACACTCTCTGATACACCCCACACCCCTCACTGTAACACTCTCTGATATACCCCACACCCCTCACTGTAACACTCTCTGATATACCCCACACCCCTCACTGTAACACTCTCTGATATACCCCACACCCCTCACTGTAACACTCTCTGATACACCCCACACCCCTCACTGTAACACTCTCTGATATACCCCACACCCCTCACTGTAACACTCTCTGATATACCCCACACCCCTCACTGTGACACTCTCTAATATGCCCCAAACCGCTCACTGTGACACTCTCTGATTTACCCCACACCCCTCACTGTAACACTCTCTGATATACCCCACACCCCTCACTGTAACACTCTCTGATATACCCCACACCCCTCACTGTAACACTCTCTGATATACCCCACACCCCTCACTGTAACACTCTCTGATATACCCCACACCCCTCACTGTAACACTCTCTGATATACTCCACACCCCTCACTGTAACACTCTCTGATATACCCCACACCCCTCACTGTAACACTCTCTGATATACCCCACACCCCTCACTGTAACACTCTCTGATATACCTCACACCCCTCACTGTAACACTCTCTGATATACCCCACACCCCTCACTGTAACACTCTCTGATATACCCCACACCCCTCACTGTAACACTCTCTGATATACCCCACACCCCTCACTGTAACACTCTCTGATATACCTCACACCCCTCACTGTGACACTCTCTGATATACCCCACACCCCTCACTGTAACACTCTCTGATATACCCCACACCCCTCACTGTAACACACCGATATACCCCACACCCCTCACTGTAACACTCTCTGATATACCCCACACCACTCACTGTAACACTCTCTGATATACCCCACACCCCTCACTGTAACACTCTCTGATACACCCCACACCCCTCACTGTGACACTCTCTGATATACCCCACACCCCTCACTGTGACACTCTCTGATATACCCCACACCCCTCACTGTAACACTCTCTGATATACCCCACACCCCTCACTGTAACACTCTCTGATATACCCCACACCCCTCACTGTGACACTCTCTAATATGCCCCAAACCGCTCACTGTGACACTCTCTGATTTACCTCACACCCCTCACTGTAACACTCTCTGATATACCCCACACCCCTCACTGTAACACTCTCTGATATACCCCACACCACTCACTGTAACACTCTCTGATATACCCCACACCCCTCACTGTAACACTCTCTGATATACCCCACACCCCTCACTGTAACACTCTCTGATATACCCCACACCCCTCACTGTAACACTCTCTGATATACCCCACACCCCTCACTGTGACACTCTCTAATATGCCCCAAACCGCTCACTGTGACACTCTCTGATTTACCCCACACCCCTCACCGTGATACTTTCTGCTTTACCCCACTCCCCTCACCGTAATGCTGTCAGATATTTACATTTGGATATGTACATTTTTAAAAATTCATTTTTGGGATGTGGACGTCACTGACTGTCCAGCAGTTCTTGCCCATTGCTGGTTGCCCTTGAGAAGGTGGTGTTGATGAGCTGCCTTCTTCAACTGGTGCAGTCCTCCTCCTGTGGGTTGACCCACAATGCTATTAGGGAGGGAATTCCAGGATTTAGACCCAGCAACAGTGAAGGAACAGCAATATATTTCCAAGTCAGGATGGTGAGTGACTTGGATGGGAACTTGGAGGTGGTGGTGTTCCCATATGTCTGATGCCCTTGTCCTTCTAAATGGAAGTGGCTATGGGTTTGGAAGGTGCTCTCTAAGGATCTTTGGTGAATTTCTGCAGTGCATCTTGTAGATAGTACACACTGCTGCTACTGAGCATCCGTGGTGGAGGGAGCAGATGCTTGTGGATGTACTGCCAATCAAGCGGGCTGCTTTGTCCTGGATGGTGTCAAGCTTCTTGAGTGTTGTTGGGGCTGCACTCATCCAGGCAAGTGGGGAGTATTCCCTCACACTCCTGACTTGTGCCTTGTAGATGGCGGACTGGCTTTGAGGAGTCAGGAAGTGAGTTATTCGCTGCAGTATTCCTAGTCTCTGGCCTGCTCTTTTAGCCACTCTGTTAATGTGGTGAGTCCAACTGAGTTTCTGGTCAATGGTGACCCCCAGGATGTGGATAGTGGGGGATTCAGTGATGGCAACATCATTGAATATCAAGGGGCGGTGGTTAGATTATTTCTTATTGGTAATGGTCATAGCCTGGCATTTATGTGGCATGAATATCATTTGCCACTTATCAGCCCAAGCCTGGATATTGTTGAAACCTTCTTGCACGTAAACATGGACTGCTTCAGTACCTGACGAGTCATGAATGGTGCTGAACATTATCAGTGAACATCCCCGATTCTGACCTTGCGATGGACGGGGGGATCATTAATGAAGCAGCTGAAAATGGTTGGGCCGAGGGCTCCTGTTGAGATATCCTGGAGCTGAGCTGATTGATCTCCAACAACCACTACCATCTTCCTATGTGTCAGGTACAACTCCAACCGCCGAGCCTTTGCCCCTTGATACCCATTGATTCCAGTTTTGCCAGGGATCCTTGATGCCACTCTCAGTCCAATGCAGCCTTGTTATCAAGGGCTGACACTCTCACCTCACCTTGAGAATTCAACTCTTTTGTCCATGTTTAAACCAAGGCTGTAATCAGGAGCTGTGGCCCTGGAGGAACCCAAACTGGGCGTCACTGAGCAGATTATTTCAGAGCAGGTGCTGCTTGACAGCGCTGTCGATTACACCTTCCGTCACTTTACTGGCGATCAAGAGTAGACTGATGGGATGGTAATTGGCCGGGTTAGGTTTCTCCTGCTTTTCGCATTCAGGACGTACTTGGGCAATTTTCTATGTTGTTGGGTAGATATCAGTGTTGTAACTGTACCAGAACTGCTAGGCTAGGGGAGAGCAAGTTCTGGAGCACAAGTCTTCAGTGCTAATGCCGGAATGTTGTCAGGGCCTTTGCCGTATCCAGAGTCTCCAACCGTTTCTTGATATCACATGGAGTGAATCAAATTGGCTAAAGATTGGTATCTGTAATGCTGGGGATGACTGGAATAGATCAAGATGGATCATCCACTCAGCACTTCTGGCTGAAGATCGCAGCGGATGCTTCAGCCTTATCTTTTGCACTGATGTGCTGGGCTCTTCCACCATTAAAGATGGGGATATTTGTGAAGTCTCCTCCCCCAGTGAGTTGTTTAATTGTCCACCACCATTCACGACTGGGTGTGGCAGGACTGCAGAGCTTAGATCTGATCTGTTGGTTGTGGGATTGCTGAGCTCTGTCTACCACTTGCTGCTTTCACTGTTTGGTATGCAAGTGGTCCTATTTGGTGGCTTCACCAGGTTGATACCTCATTTTCAGGTAAGCCTGGTGCTGCTCCTGGCATGCCCCCCTGCACTCTTTGTCAAACCAGGGCTGATCCCCTAGCTTGACAGTAATGGTTGAGTGGGGAATATGCTGGGCCATAAGCTTATAGATTGTGCAGGAGTACAAATCCAGCTCTGTTGATGGCCCACAGTCTTGAGTTGCTAGATCTGAGCCAAGTCTGTCCCACTTAGCACTGTGATAGTGCCACACAACACGATGGAGGTTGTTCTCAATGTGATGGTGGGATTATTCAATGGTCACTCTTACTGATGCCATCACGGACAGATGCAACTGCGGATGGCAGATTAGTAAGGATGAGGTCAAGTATGTTTTTCCCTCTTGTTGGTTCTCTCACCACCTGCTGCAGACCCAGTCTAGCAGCCAAGTCCTTTAGGACCCAACCAGCTCAGTCAGTAGTACTGCTGCTGAGCTATTCTTGGTGGTGGACATTGAAATTCCCCCACCCAGACTACATTTTGTGCCCTTGTCATCCTCAGTGCTTCCTCTAAGTGCTGTTCAACATTAAGGAGTGTAGTGATTCATCAGCTGTGGGAGGACAGTATGTGGCAACCAGCAGGAGGTTTCCGTGCCCATGTTTAACTTGAAGCCATGAGACTTCACGGGGTCCAGAGTCAATGTTGAGAACTCCCAAAGAAGCTCCCTCCCAACTGTGTACCATTGTGCCACCATCTCTTCTGGGTCTGTCCAGTCTGTGAGATAGGACATATCCAGTGAAGGTGATGGTGGTATCTGGGACATTGTCTGTAAGTTAATGATTCTGTGAGTATGACTATGTCAGGCTGTTGCTTAACTAGTCTGTGAGACAGCTCTCTCAATTTTGGAACTAGCCCCCAGATGTTAGTGAGGGGAACTTTGCATGGTCGATTGGACTGTTTTTGCCATTGTCTTTTCTGGTGCCTGTGTCAATGCTAGGTGATCCATCCAGTTTCATTTCTTTGAGTCTTTGCAGCAATTCGTACAACTGAGTGGCTTGCTAGGCTATTTCAGAGGGCAGTTGAGAGTCAACCTGATTGCTATGGGTCTGGGGAGAGGCCAGACCAGGTGTGGGTGGCAGATTTCCTCCCCTAAAGGACATTAGTGAACCAGATGGGTTTTTCCAACAATTGGCAGTGGGATTCAAACCCAGGTCCCCAGAACATTAGCTGGGTTTCTGGATTAATAGTCTAACGATAATACCACTAGGCCATCGCCTACTCCTGCTTGCAGGGTTATGGACCAAATGCAGGCAGATGGGACTAGTCTAGTTTGGGAACATGGTTGGTGTGGACTGGTTGGACCAAAGATTCTGTTTACATGCTGTATGACTCATGAATATGTTTAGATTCCCTACAGTGTGGAAACAGGCCCTTTGGTCCCACAAGTCCACACCACCCTTTGAAGCATCCCACCCAGACCCATTCCCCTATAACCCACACACCCCTGAACACTATGGACAATTTCACATGGCCAGTCCACCTAACCTGCACATCTTTGGATTGTGGGAGGAAACTGGAGCACCCGGAGGAAACCCACGCAGACACAGAGAGAATGAGCAAACTCCACACAGTCGCCTGAAGCTGGAATCGAACCTGGGTCCCTGGTGCTGTGAGACTGCAGTGTTAACCACTGAGCCATCATGCCACCCAAATGCCTCTATATACCCCTCACCATAACACTAACATACCCCACATCCTTCACTTTAACATTCTCTGATATACCCCACATCTTGCACTGTTACACTCTCTGATATACCCCACACCCCTCACTGTAACACTCTCTGATATACCCCACACCCCTCACTGTAACACTCTCTGATATACCCCACACCCCTCACTGTAACACTCTCTGATATACCCCACACCCCTCACTGTAACACTCTCTGATATACCCCGCACACCTCACTGTAACACTCTCTGATATACCCCACACCCCTCACTGTAACACTCTCTGATATACCCCACACCCCTCACTGTAACACTCTCTGATATACCCCACACCCCTCACTGTAACACTCTCTGATATACCCCACACCCCTCACTGTAACACTCTCTGATATACCCCACACCCCTCACTGTAACACTCTCTGATATACCCCACACCCCTCACTGTAACACTCTCTGATATACCCCACACCCCTCACTATAACACTCTCTGATATACCCCACACCCCTCACTGTAACACTCTCTGATATACCCCACACCCCTCACTATAACACTCTCTGATATACCCCACACCCCTCACTGTAACACTCTCTGATACACCCCACACCCCTCACTGTAACACTCTCTGATATACCCTGCACACCTCACTATAACACTCTCTGATATACCCCACACCCCTCACTGTAACACACCGATATACCCCACACCCCTCACTATAACACTCTCTGATATACCCCACACCCCTCACTGTAACACTCTCTGATACACCCCACACCCCTCACTGTAACACTCTCTGATATACGCCACACCCCTTATTGTGACACTCTCCAATATACCCCACACTCCTCACTGTAATACTCTCCGATATACACTACAACCCTCATTGTAACACTCTTTGACGTACCCCACATCCCTCACTGTGAGACCCTCTCCTATACCTCAGACCCCTCACAGTAACACTCTCTCATATACCCCAAACCCCTCATGGTGATAATGATATACCCCACACCCCTAACTGCGACACACTAACGTAACCCCCCCAACTCTTTGAGATACCCCATAGCCTTCAATGTGAATCTCTCCATTACGCCCCAGCTTTCTCACAGTGGAGTTAGTTGGGCTACCATCTGCTCTTGCTGTCCGATCTTAAATCTGCTCTGAAAAGGAAGAGACCACTCGCCTCCCATCTGAATCGAGTTCCAATTGACACGACAGTCTCCTCTATGTATAAACAGAGTCATGCCATTGGGCATTCATTCATGGAAACTAAATATTTACAGCTCCGGATACTGGATCTGAAGAGAACTTCAAACAGGAGATAAAAGTGTCAAATACATAAATAGAAAGCATGGGTTCGTGGGAGGAGTTTTTAACATACCCCATCACTTCACAGCTGAAGGCTCTGCTTTAGAGAGGCTGTTGCCTTAAATCACTCCTGTAACAGCTATGTCACGTCTCTTACTTTCACATTTTATATGAGGAACAGACACTTACCTGCCCCTGTGACTATGAGCAAAAGGACTTGAAGTCTGACTGCCAGCCACAGAATCCCCATGTCCAGCTAGTTGCTCTATGTAGAACTTCTCTGAAACTTTCCTGGAACTTTACACCAACTTTCTGTGGGCAGATAGATTGGCTGGCGAATTAAGCCTGCGGCTTGCTGGTCGGTAAGGGAGCTGTCAGTCAGGGAAGGGGCAGTACCATCTCCTTTCCAATCCCCAGCCTCCACCAATGAGTGCTGAAAGGCAGAAAGGCAGGTGGGGGTCACTGCAAATCCTGCATTCTGCACAGCCAGCAGCTGTTCTGCAGGTTCTCCCAAAAGACATTTAAAGGGACAGGAGGTGCCTGGGATTCCTGCCAATGGCCCAATGAGTCACCTTCATTCATGCGAACTTCCCTTCTGCACAAGTAAGGAGGGTGTGACCTACAACTTGCCTGGATGAGTGCAGCAACGCCAACACTCAGCACATCCACAAACTCTCCCTCTCTGCACCATCGTCACTCAGTAGCAGCAGTGTGTACAAGATGCACTGCATTGACTTCTTAGACAGAACCTCGCAAACCCACGGCCACCACCCTCAAGAACGAAAAGAGCCGTCAATACATGGAAACACCACATTCCCTGCAAGTTCCCCTCCAAGCCACTCACCACCCTGATGTGAAAACGAATCACCATTCCTTCGGTGTCTCTGGGTCACAATCCTGGAATTCTCTCCCTGATCACACTGTGGGTGCCCGTCCATCTCACAGGCTGCAGCAGCTCAAGAAAGCTGCTCACCAACTTCTCAAGGGATAATTAGGGATGGGCCATGAATGATGGTCCATCCAGAGACTCTTAAAAGCCTTGACTCAATAAGAAGTGCTGGGCTAATCTAATGATCATTAAAATATCTAAAGATACACCAGAGCTAAGGGCTACACGTGGTGGCTGGGAATATGAAGGACTAGAACGAGGAATCAGTCCCTTAGGATTTGAGCATGGCTGGTCACCACATTTGATCAGTTGGGGGCAGGAGTAGGCCATTTCGCCCATCCAGCATGCCATCCTTTCCACAATATCATGGCTAATCCAATTATTGGCTTAAACTCTATTTTTCTTCACGTCTTCTATTATCCTCGACTCCCTCAGTAACTTGAGTTTAAGCATATTCAAGGAGGCAATGGCATTATCGCTGGACTGTCAATCCAGCGACTCAGGCAATGCTGTGGGGACCCAGGCTCAAATCTTTCATGGCAGACGGTGGAGTTTGAATCAAATAATAATCCGGAATTAAGAATCTAATGGTGATCATGAATCCATTGCCATTTGTCAGGAAAAACCCAACTGGTTCAGTGGCGTCCTTCAGGGAAGGAAACTACCATCCTTACCTGATCTGGCTTACATGTGACTGCAGATCCACAGCAATGTGGTTGACTCTGAACTGCCCTCTGGGCAATTAGGGATGGGTAATAAGTGCTGGCCTAGCCAGTGACGCCCATATCTCACAAATGAATAAAAGGTTTGGGAGCACGGTTGGCATGGACTGGTTGTATGGAAGAGTCTGTTTCCATGCTGTATGAGTCTATATTTTAGTAACCTAGCCTCTGCACTCTCTGGGGTCAGAGAATACCAAACAGTAATAGCCCTCTTAGAAAAGGGCAGAGGGAGTTCCTCATCTTCCTATTCAACATGCAGACCCCATTCTCAAACATCTCTACCCCTAGCAATCAAAGCCAAATTTGGCCTCTGTTACAGCACTCTCTCGACGACCCCGAGCATTTAAGGAGCACAGGAGGAGGCCATTCTGCCCATCGGGTCATTGCCGGCCACTCAGTAAGTCTCTCTCCTCCCCAAAACATACTCGTTCATCCGTGGGCCCTGACATCTCCGGGGAGGAGGGGTCCGCTGGATTCTGAAGTGTTGGTGGTGGGGGAAGGATTCGGTGCCTGGTCACCGCACATCAAGATCTCACGGGGGTGCGAGAAGGGAGAGCCATGTGTGGCGGGAAGGCTAACTCTCGGTCGACGGTTAGTGTCACGTTAGCCGCACGCGACGGGGGAAAGCCGCGTGTTGCCTGACGGTTAGTGTCAGCATCGGGGGTGGGGGGTCGCTTAAGGCGTGAGGCGGCGGTTAATGTCGCGTCACGGTTAACCACGGGCGCCCTTGGGATTTTGGCCGTACGTTGGTTGAGGGAGCTGGTTTAGCGTCGACATAGCCCTTCCGTTACCCCTTACCAACTCCTGGGAGACTGTGAAACAAATCCTGAAAATCTGCAGAGTGGAGCTCGGCAGAAACTGGAATAATAACAAGATGGACCCCGCGCCGGGTGGCGGGAGCGTTGGAAGGGGCTGGAGGTAAACACTGCCTCGAATGTTAGTCGGACCCAACCCAAAGAAACAGGGGCAAAGATTGAGTTCGAAAAGACAGGTAGGCTGAAGTAAGTAAATCTGTCCATGGCACAGAACAGGTGATCGCTTTGCTGAGAGATGGCATGGGCTCAATGGGCCAAACGGCCTCCTGTGCCTTAAAGAGCGGTTGGCCGGCTAGGTAGTTATCTGTTATTCTTCATTCAATGGATGTGGGTGTCACAGCGTTTATTGCCCATCCCCAGTCGTCCAGGGAGGGCTTAAAAGTTAACCTCATCACCCTGGATCTGGAGTCACACGCAGTCTAGGCTGTCACATTTCCCTCCTTTTTTTAAAAGGACATCAGTGAACCAGGGGGGCTTTTCAGACAATCAGCAACGGTTTCATGGTCATCATTTTTTCTCTGAATTCCAGATTTTTACTGAATTCAAATTCTGCCATATTATGCTGCCTGGGTTTCTGGATTAATCAGCTAGCCATGCCTCCCCTTACATGGACACAGTTTGCACCTTACATTCCAGAAAAGGGTACGAAGGTACTGGCAAAAGATGCAGAGGGATTTATGACAATGCTGCCATTAATTGGGAGATTAGAACAAATAGAGAATACTGTACAAGCCAGGACAGAAAAAAAAGAGGTGACCTCATAGAAGTCTACACGGGCCTCGAGGGGTAGAAATTTAGAAAATGGGGCTGTAAATATATAAATGCTCACCCGCCTTAGTTAAACTCTTTTTTAAAATGCAATATCCCCATCTGGTGGTGGTAAAACGTTCCACCTAAAGCATTTTGTTTCCATTTCAAATTTCTAGTTATATAAACCATCACTGAGCAGTTAATCGCCCATATGATACTGATTGAATTATCGTATATATTGCAACAGCCAGGAGGGATAACCTCATTCACAACCTGCCTATGACGTTCTCTCCAGTGACTGCCCCGTAGGCCAGACAAAAGGGCTCCTATATCTTTTGTGAATCTTAAGCCTCTGTACTGAACAATGCCATCACCTCAATGTAACACCGGCACATTTTGGGTACCTACTCCCAGCATAGGGTTAATCAGACATTCCCAGGACGGGGACAGCACAAGGTTGGATACAGGATATAGGTCCCTCTGCACTGTCCCCAAACACTTGTAGGACAGGTACACAATAGGGTTAGATACTGAATAAACCACTCTGTACTCCTAAACTGAAATTAAAGTTCCTTCAACTCCTTAACTAAAGATAAAGCTTCCTATATAGTGTTCCATTAAAAAGTCTCAGGAGGGACAGCACATGGTTAGTTACACAGTAAAGTTTTCTGTACACTCTCCAACTGAAAGTAAAGCTTCCTTCACATTGTCCCCTTCAAATACTCCCAGGGCAGTTATAGGGGAGGCGATGGCCTAGTGATATTATTGCTGGAGTGTTAATCCAGACAACCCAGATAATGTCCTGCCTCTGGGAAATTAGGAATGGGCAATAAATGCTGCCTAGCCAGCAACGACCTCATCTCATGATTTGAATAACAAAAAGAAGAAAAGAAAACAGCATTGTGTTGGATAGAAAGTAAAGCTAAATCTACACTTCCGTAGTTTAACACAGTTTCCCTCTACTGATGTGATGGTGCTGAATAAGGAAGACGTTATAAAATCTATAAGGAATTTTTTATTATCACATCAGAATTAAAATATTACAGAGGATTAGTCTGTTTTTACTCATCATTCTCTTCATGAACTCTGGGTCCTGGTGCAAACACCGAGGATAGTCCCATCCATGGTTCACACCCGAATCCCACACTAACCTTCCTGGCGGTTCCGAAGTGATCCGGGCTTCTGGCTTCATCCTCGGCGGGTGGCCTTACCTCTGGCATGTAGCGGATAGCCTCAGAACCCCTGGGGTCTAGCCCCAAACAACTGCCATTGCATTTGTGTATGTGTATCTCTGTGTTGACAATGTGTGAGTCTGCGTGCACACGTACCAGCGAGCTTTCACAGACAGAGAGAGAGTGTGGGCATCACCAAGTGAAGAGCTGCAAAAGGGGGTCTGGCGTTCTAGAAAATGCAGCCCCACCCTGAGGCAGAGCTGTGTGAAGTCTTCTCTGGGAACAGTCTGGTGGAGTCAGGGATCCTTCTTTCCACCCTGCTCACTCACTCACCCCAACCCACCCTCAATGAACCCCAACAGCTTAATCCCTGTCCCTGCCCCTCAATCTGGCCTTACAGCTCGTCATGGGGCCCTGGTGGCTTGTCCATGCCAAAAAACGAGGAGGACTTCCCATGAACATCCCGCTGGCGCTTGACGAAGGCAGTGAAGGAGGACACGCAGTTCCCGATGAAGTGGTCAGCTTGGCCAAGGATGTAGAGATCAGTCTGAGGCAGCGGAGCTTGTAGACTCACCACCTTTACCTGGGGAAGCATAGAGGAAGATGCAGCTTAGAGAGATGAGGCAAGAGCAGCCCAGCTCCTATGTGACAGGCACAGTTATGCTCCAACAACAACTTTGATTTACATAGCACTTATGTACCACTGACATCCCCACAATCAGCATTCCACCAACTGAACTGTACTAACCCATATATGCTGTGTGGCTGCAAGAGCCGTTCGGAGGTTGGGAATTCTGCAGCCCTGACTCACCTCCTGACACCCCAAAGCCTGCCTACCATCTACAAGGCCCAAGACAGGAGTGTGACTGAATGCTCCTTCACTTGCATAGGCAGGTGCAGTTCCAACATCACTCCAGAAACTTGACACCACCCAGGACAAAACAGCCCATGTGATTGGCACCACGACTGCAAACATCCCTTTACCCCCAAACGCTCAGCAGCAGCAGTGTGTACCATCTGCAAGATGCACTGCAGAAATTCACCGAGAGTCCTTCAATAGCACCCTTTGAGCCCGGGGCTGCTGCCATCTAGAAGGGCAAAAGCAACAGATAAATGGGAACACCAGTACCTGCAAGTTCCCCTCAAAGTTACATGTATTTCCAAGTCAGGATTACATCAGTTATTCCTTCAGCGTCTCCCTTCTTCCTATCAGCACTGCGTGGATCTACTGACAGCACGTGCACTGCAGCAGTTCAAGGATACAGCTCATCATCACCACCTCAAGGGGCAATTAGGTCGAGCAATAAATGGTGGTTCATCCAGAGTAGCACAAATAAAAACCGAAAGAACTGTGGATGCTGTAAATCAGGAACAAAAACAGAAATTGCTGGAAAAGCTCAGCAGGTCTGGCAGCATCTATGAAGAAAAAAAAAATCAGTTAACATTTTGGGGCCAGTGACCATTCCTCAGAACAGCTTGAAGTTTGATACCACCCAGAACAAATCAGCCCTTGAATGGCCCCACACTAATAAATAATTGAGGAATGGTCACCAGACCTGAAATGTTAACTCTGATTTTATTTTCTTCACAGACACTGCCAGACCTGCTGAGCTTTTACAGCAACCTCTTCTTATTCCAGAGTAGCATAAACCCTTGTTAAAAGATCATTTCTTTCAAAAAAAAACCTTGACTGTGTGTGTTGCAAAATCATTAGAGTCACCGAGTTATACAGCATGGAAACAGGCCCTTCTGTCCAAACTGGTCCACGCTGACCATGGTGCCTGCATTTGGTCCGAATCCCTCTAAACCCTTCCCATCCATGTACCTATCCAAATGTATAGTGTACGCCATTTGTGCTGCATCCAACCTTGTGAGAGACCATTACATTCATGGTGCACTCGGGTCCAACAATTCACAGGATCCAGATATCGGTAACATTCAATTCTACCTAGCAATAGAGGAGGGGTCTGTTGCTGGGTAGAATTGAATGTTACTGATATCTGGATCCTGTGAACTGTTGGACCCGAGTGCACTATGAACGTTATGGTCTCTCACAAGGTTGGATGCAGCACAAATGGCGTACACTATACATTTGGACAGGTACAAAGTTTCCAATAGGACCCTCTTTGAAAGTTACAGGCTGTTTGAAAAGACAGAACCAGAGACATATTTGATATTATTAGTGGTACAGTACCGCTTGGAAGACAATTGAGCTATTCTGTGCCAGGGACTCAGTGAGGAATCTAGAGCAGCTGGAAGGGTTGTGGTGTTAGAACTCAGGAAGATGTTCTAGATGCAGTAGGCAGTTAGATTTAGGAATCAGGCAAAGGCCTGGAGAGCTGAGAAAATACAATGGTTACTTGTTATGCTGGGGAGAAGATGTGCAAGGCTTTGGGGAAACCTGCAAGCATTAATTCTCGGAGGTGGGGATTGAAAAGCTCACAAGCAGTTTTTGCTTGATGCAAATGAGCATGAGTGGATTGGGTGCAGCACTGGCTTGTGGTGTGGGGTTTGGAGAGGGTTTACACCCGAAACGTTGACTTCTCGTTTCCTCCAGGTGCTGCCTGGCTTGCTGGATTCTTCCAGGCTCCTGTTCGTCTACCCAGGGTGAGTTAGAGGATGGTCAGTGATCATGAACCCTTGCCATTTTTCTCCTCCCTTCTAGGGGGCCACATATCCAGGGGAAGAGGAGTTTTGACGATGATAGTGTGGCAGCAATGTTGGGATTCGAGACTCAGACCCATGGTTCCGTTACCTTTCTATCCACAGCCTTCTCTATCTCGGTGCTGAAGGTCTCAGAGTCAGTGGCGATGTAGATTGCCATGGCGTTGATCCTCTTTGCCCAGGTGACCACTGCTCTTCTGATCTCAACCAGACCAGGCAAACACATCTCCATGGTCAGGGGTTGGGCCGTCTGCCGATTATAACCAACACACTGCGGTGAGGCCATGAGGTGTGGTCCTGCCGTGCCATCCTTCACCATGTTACATGCATTTTTCTGTTGGGTAGGGAGGTACAAGATGGACAGATTAACATCAGTGGGGAACCAAATGGAGATTCATCAGAACGCTTTCACTCCGCTATGAGTGGAATAATATAAACAGGAGCAGATGTAGCCATTCAGCCCCTCTCTTCTGCTCTGCCATGCAATAAAGATTGTAGGTGAGTTGGTTGTGGCCCCAAATACACTTCCTTGCCTACCCCCCCTAACCCTCCACTCCCACGTAGATCAGAAATCCATCGCAGTCTTAAATACATTCAATGTCCCAGACTCCAGAGGGAGAGAATTCCAAACACTAAGGACCTTCTGAGAGAGGCAGCTCTTACCATCCTCTTAAATATGAGATCCCTCACTCTAAAACATTGTCCCTAGTTCTAGATTCCCCTCTGAAACCTATCGGTTTCAACAAGATCACCTCGCACTCTACCGAATCCCAATGAGTGTCGGCCCAACCTGTGCAACCTTCCATCATCAGACAAACCATTTCATCTCGGAAATCGGGCGAGCGGACTTTCTCCCAAATGGTCCCAATGCAGTTTCTTTTAAAGAAAAGAACTGGTCGTAGTTTTGTGGGCATAGCTGACTCAGCCAGAACTTATAGGTCATTTCAAAGTGCAGTGACAAGTCAACTCCGTTGCAGTGGGTCTGGACCCACGTGTAGGCCAGAATGGATAAGGATGGCAAGCAGATTTGCTCCCCTAAAGGACATTAGCCAACCAGATGGATTTTTGCAACAATTGACAGTGGGTGCATGGCTGCAACTTGGCTATTTTTTAAATTCCAGCTTTTTTTCACATTTAAATTTCACCATCTGCAATGTTGGGATTCGAACCTGTATCCTAAGAACATTACTAATCCAGTGACCTTACTGCTGCAACTCTCAGACGTCTATCCCTTCTGAAACAAGGAGTACTGGACACAGTACTCTAGTCAACAGCTTCACTAATGGCATGTACAGTTTTAGTAATAAACTAAAACTGGTTTTAGTTTTAGTTGGTACTGGGAAGATTCTGGATTTGGAGAGGACTTGGTAGGATCAGATAAAGAACAACTTGCGACAGTGATTCCTACTGACCAATTGCTGATAATCGCCTTGCTTACTAAAAAGTTAAGAGATTTATAGCTATGTGCAGTGTGAATGGAGTTTGCAAACATATGACCCATGATCTAACTGAATGGTGAACAGTCTTGAGGGACTGAATGGCCTTCTCCTGTTCCTATGTTGAGATATTTTTCTTCTTCGGGTCTTTGGACCCATGACGCCATGACTCCCATCAAAGGGTAAGGCCAGAAGGCGGGTCCCAAAACTCTATTGACTGTCAACTTAACTGTGCCAAGGACAAATGGACATTTCACAACACCAGTAGGGAACAGATGGGCCAAATGGCTTGTTTCCAAGCTGCAGATTCGATGCAAAATCTCATCCAAACCCTGTTTCTGTCTGTAGTCCTTCATAACCCAGGGTTACTGAGGCTGATTGTTCTCACTTAATGTGTCTTTGTTGTAATTAGCTTGCCATGCAGAGCAGATGTGAGATGTTGCTCTGTATGGCTCTGCCTTGCGCTCAGGCATGGCTTTTCCTTCCTGCCATTAGACCTCCTGGTCCATAGAGTTTGGATTCTTTAACATCGGACGTGAAATGTCAGTGCACCAAAACAACTCACTGTCACAAGCATCTATTATCAGTCACTGGTGATGCTGTTGAGTTTGTTCCCTCAGCAGTGGGCTGTCTGGTCAAGCACACATGGGACTAGACAGATTAAGACAGTACCTCGACAGGTGCCATCCTCCACAACAATCTGATAAATAAATAGTTGCTTACCCAGTCCACCCCGACACGCAAGTGAATGCCCAGGTAAGGCCTGAGCAGCAAGGTCTGGATATAGTTCTCAGCCTCCTGAGTAATTCTGTCTGACCATACAACATACTTCTGGAGGTACCGGTGTTCCTTTAGCACAGGGAACTGGGCCGGAGCCCCAGGCAAGGCCAAAACCGGATGTTTGGAGGCTGGATACCTGGAGAGGGAGCAGAGTGCCAGTAAACCTCGGCTCCAAAATGTCAGCCATTTTAAAAATAAACACAGAGGCCAGCCAACAATGGACGGCCATGGGGCATTGCTGGTTATTAAGGATGTGACATCACTGACAGTCACAGCTTGTTGCTAAAGGCATGACATCTCTACTGACTGTCACCGATTTTCATAGCCTTGATGGGCTACTACGTCCGTGAGAAAACAAATCCAGCAAGGGTGACACGGTGGTTAGCACAGCTGCCTAACAGCACCAGGGACCCGGGTTCGATTCCATCCTCAGGTGACTGTATGGAGTTTGCACGTGCTCCCTGTGGCTACATGGGCTTCCCCAGGGTGCTCCAGTTTCCTCCCACACTCCAAAGATGAAGGTGGATTGGTCAAGCTAAATTGCCCCCGTTGCATCTAGGCGTGTGCAGGCTAGGTAGATGACGGGGGAAGGGTGGGGCTGGGTGGGAAGCTGCTTGGAGGTCGGTGCAGAGTTAACAGTTTGAATGGTCTCTGACTGCACTGGAGATTATGAGATTCTACGAGAACTGAAGACGTAACCTCAGAGTGGCAGGTAAGATTTTAACAGTGTTACTCCCTGTTGCCATGTTTACAACAGACCATTCCCTGGTACCACAGCAGCTCCTCAATTGCCAAGGTCAACATCCTCTAGAGTACAGGATCAGTAATGAGTAATCAGGAGTTATAGACTGTGCTGAGGAATGACGTGGGACCCTGGCCACCATGTCTTGGCCCATCAAATCTCCAGCTGCCTGCTGGACCTGGGGCACAGGTCTCTGGCACAGAGTCTGTCCCTGCTGCTCAGAAGGGAAGGGGGAAGAGGAGCAGAGCAGTAGTCATTGGGGACTCCATAGTTAGGGGGACAGATAGGAGGTTCTGTGGGGACGAGAGAGACTCACGGTTGGTGTGTTGCCTCCCAGGTGCCAGGATGCGTGATGTCTCTGATCGTGTTTTTGGGATCCTTAAGGGGGAGGGGGAGCAGCCCCAAGTCGTGGTCCACATCGGCACCAACGACATAGGTAGGAAGAGAGATGGGGATTGAAGGCAGAAATTCAGGGAGCTAGGATGGAAGCTGAGAGCTAGGACGAACAGAGTTGTTGTCTCTGGTTTGCTGCCCGTGCCACGTGCGAGTGAGGCGAGGAAAAGGGAGAGAGAGGAGTTGAACACGTGGCTACAGGGATGGTGCAGGAGGGAGGGTTTTGGATTCTTGGATAATTGGAGCTCTTTCTGGGGTAGGTGGGACCTCTACAAGCAAAATGGTCTTCACCTGAACCAGAGGGGTACCGATATCCTGGGGGGAAAATTTGCTAAGGCTATTCAGGTGGGTTTAAACTAATTCAGCAGGGGGATGGGAACCAAAGTTGTAGTTCGAGTACGGAAAAGGTTGAGAGTAGGGTGGTCCGAAATAACGTTTCAGGGACGCAAGATGGCACCGGCAAGCAAGACGTTGGTTTGAACTGTGTCCACTTCAATGCCAGGAGCGTCGGATTAAGGTGGGTGAACTTGCAGCATGGGTTCTTCGATGTTGTGGCCATTTCGGGGATATGGGTAGAGCAGGGACAGGAATGGTTGTTGCAGGTTCCGGGATTTAGATGTTTCAGTAAGAACAGAGAAGATGGTAAAAGAGGGGGAGGTGTGGCATTGTTGGTCAAGGACAGTATTACAGTTGCGGAAAGGATGTTTGGGGACTCGTCAACTGAGGTAGTATGGGCTGAGGTTAGAAACAAGAAAGCAGAGGTCACCCTGTTAGGAGTTTTCTGTAGGTCTCCGAATAGTTCCAGAGATGTAGAGGAAAGGATAGCAAAGATGATTCTCGATAGGTGTGAGAGAGACAGGGTAGTTGTCATGGGGGACTTCAACTTTCCAAATATTGACTGGGAACACTATAGTTCGAGTACTACAGATGGGTCAGTTTTTGTCCAGTGTGTGCAGGAGGGCTTCCTGACACAGTATGTAGATAGGCCAACAAGGGGCAAAGCCACATTAGATTTGGTACTGGGTAATGAGCCTGGCCAGGTGCTAGATTTGGAAGTAGGTGAGCACTTTGGTGATAGCGATCACAATTCTGTTGTTTACTTTAGTGATGGAAAGGGATAGGTGTATGCCATTGGGCAAGAGTTACAGCTGGGGGAAAGGCAATTGCGGTGAGATTAGGCAAGATTTAGGAAGCATAGGATGGGGAAGGAAACTGCAGGGGATGGGCACATTAGAAATGTGGAGCTTATTCAAGGAAAAGCTCCTATGTGTCTCAGATAAGTATGTGCCTGTCAGGCAGGGAGGAAGCTGTAGAGCGCGGGAGCCGTGGTTTATGAAGGAAGTGGTATCTCTGGTCAAGAGGAAGAAGGCGGCTTATGTTAGGATGAGATGTGAAGGCTCAGTTAGGGGGCTTGAGGCCTACGAGGTAGCCAGTAAAGACCTAAAGAGAGAGCTCAGAAGAGCCAGGAGAAGACATGAGAAGTTGTTGGCAGATAGGATCAGGGTAAACCCTGAGGCTTTCTATAGGTCTTTAAGGAATAAAAGAATGACACAAGTAAGATTAGGGCCAATCAAGGACAGTAGTGGGAAGTTGTGTGTGGAGTCAGAGGAGATAGGGGAAGTACTAAATGAATATTTTTCAAAAGTATTCACTCTAGAAAATGATAATGTTGTCGAGGAGAATACTGAGATACAGGATACTAGACTAGGTGGGATTGAGGTTCACAAGGAAGAGGTATTAGAAATCCTACAGAGGGCAAAGATAGATAAGTCCCCTGGGCTGGATGGGGTTTATCCTCGGATCCTCTGGGAAGCCAGGGAGGAGATTGCCGAGCCTTTGGCATTGATCTTTAACTCGTCGTTGTCTACAGGAATAGTGCCAGACGACTGGAGGATAGCAAATGTGGTTCCCCTGTTCAAGAAGGGGAATAGAGGCACCCTGGTAATTATAGACCAGTGAGCCTTACCTCAGTTGTTGGTAAAGTGTTGGAAAAGGTTATAAGGGATAGGATTTATAATCATCTAGAAAAGAATAAATTGATTAGGGATAGTCAGCACGGTTTTGTGAAGGGAAGGTCATGCCTCACAACCCTTATTGAGCTCTTTGAGAAGGTGACCAAACAGGTAGATGACAGTATACCGGTTGATGTGGTGTATATGGATTTCAGCAAGGCATTCGATAAGGTTCCCCACGGTAAGCTATTGTACAAAATGCGGAGGAATGGAATTGTGGGAGATATAGCAGTTTGGATCGGAAATTGGCTTGCTGAAAGAAGACAGAGGGTGATAGTTGACGGGAAATGTTCATCCTGGAGACCAGTTACTAGTGGTGCATCGCAAGGGTCGATGTTGGGTCCACTGCTGTTTGTCATTTTTATAAATGACCTGGATGAGGGCGTAGAAGGATGGGTTAGTAAATTTGCAGACGACACTAAGGTCGGTGGAGTTGTGGATAGTGACAAAGGATGCTGTAGGTTGCAGAGAGACATAGATAAGCTGCAGAGCTGGGCTGAGAGGTGGCAAGTGGAGTTTAATGCAGACAAGTGTGAGGTGATGCACTTTGGTAGGAGTAACCGGAAGGCAAAGTACTGGGCTAATGATAAGATTCTTAGTAGTGTAGATGAGCAGAGAGATCTCGGTGTCCATGTACACAGATCCTTGATAGTTGCCACCCAGGTTGACAGGGCTGTTAAGAAGGCATACAGTGTTTTAGCTTTTATTAAGAGAGGGATCGAGTTCCGGAACCAAGAGGTTATGCTGCAGCTGTACAAAACTCTGGTGCGGCCGCACTTGGAGTATTGCGTACAGTTCTGGTCACCGCATTATAAGAAGGATGTGGAAGCTTTGGAAAGGGTGCAGAGGAGATTTACTAGGATGTTGCCTGGTATGGAGGGAAGGTCTTATGAGGAAAGGCTGAGGGACTTGAGGCTGTTTTCATTAGAGAGAAGAAGGTTGAGAGGTGACTTAATTGAAACATATAAAATAATCAGAGAGTTCGATAGGGTGGATAAGGAGAGCCTTTTTCCTCGGATGGTGACGGCGAGCACGAGGGGGCATAGCTTTAAATTGAGGGGTGAAAGATAGAGGACAGATGTCAGAGGTAGTTTCTTTACTCAGAGTAGTAAGGGAATGGAACGCTTTGCCGCAACGGTAGTAGATTCGCCAACTTTAGGTACATTTAAGTTGTCATTGGATAAGCATATGAACGTACATGGAATAGTGTAGGTTAGATGGGCTTCAGATCGGTATGACAGATCGGCACAACATTGAGGGCCGAAGGGCCCGTACTGTGCTGTTATGTTTTATGTTAGCCCCTCAGTCCAGAGCCACCTGTCCCTCGCTTACCTATCCAGCCAATGAGCCTTGTAGTAGGCGTTGAAGGCAATCCCACTGAACAGCTCTGAGCGATCAAAATCCACGCCGAAGTGGTCCCAGAAAGGTCCAAAGGGATTCCCGTCCTGTCAGACATGAGTTGGTCAGTCAAGCAACAGTCCCTGTGCTTCTGCAATCCCAGTGCCCTCCACCTCACCATTTCCATCCAGCATCCCAATATTTCCCTTGCCCCAAAGCCCCTCTATACCTGATAAACCTCCCCTTCCTGACCCATTATCTCCAGATTCGATAACCCTTTGTTTCAGTGCTGCACATTCAATGTTGGTACACTGGGTTCCAGGGATCAGTGGTGGAGCATTAATATCACTGGGTCAGGAATACAGAGACCCAGGCCATCACTGAGGGGACACATGTACAAATCCCATCTTGGCTGGAAGATAGAATTTAAATTCTGTTCATAACATCTGGAATTGAAAGCTATGACCATGGTCGGTAGCATATAATAAAAACCCTCTGACTCCCTAATATCCTTTGGGGAAGGAAATTTGCCATTCTAATGTGGCCTGGCCTACATGTGACTGTGGACTCACAGTGACAAGGTTAACTTTTAACTTTTCTGAAAAATGGTCCAGCTCGCCACTCAGGTCAAAGGGAGTTAGGGCAAGCAGTATATGCTGGTCTTGCAGCTGCGATCCCACAAAATCGTGAAGCTATAAAAGTGCTGTTACCCTCATACCTCCATTCTTTATATTCCTCCCCCTTCTGCGGGTGCCCATTAACTCTCGTTATCGCACACCCTCCCAAAAATCACCTCACCTTCATGGGGCATGATGATCTATCTGCACTCCTCTGAGCTGCCATCTCGAAGCAGTATGCCACCCTTTCTCCCAGGGGCCAGTGCACGGGTGCCAGTTCCCGCATGAAGTCCTCCATACTGACTACCCGGTGGAACTCTGTCAGAGTTTCCAGCTTGAAGTACTGATTGTATGGGACATGGGCCTGGAAAACAAGACAGGCTAGAACTTAAATTAAAACTGCCCCTTCTGTGAGAAGTCTGGAGGGAGGGAGCTTGCAGGGGTTGAGGGGAGGGAGGAGACAGCAGTGGGGAAAAGACAAGAGGAAAGGAAGCGAGGTCAATATTCTATCATTCACAGAAAGACAGCTCAGTGGAAACAGCCAGGAGTTGAGTGAAGACACAATGCCATACCTGCAGTCCACACCCTAAATGACACAGGGCTAGCTCTACAAGGCAGCGGTGGCACTCTAACAGCATACCACGATTCTGTGTACCCTTTGATCATTTTGTGCAGCCATTCTGCATACACTTTGATCCCTGCTTACAACCATTCCATTTCCCCTTTGATGCCTGCACATCCTTCAGACCGGATACAGCCTCTTTGTGTACCCTTCTGTACAGTGTACCTTTGGACCAGTTGCTCTGTATATCCTTCCCTCAGGTGGAGAAACAGAGACCCTATTCAGGGGTTGGGGTGGGTCATCTCTCTCCCCTTTATCACTCCCTCACCCTTTCTGAGTCCCTGCCCTGGAGAGAGCAGAAACATCCCTTGAACCATCTTCATGCAATGCTTATGACATGACAACAACTTTGAATTAAGGTGGCACCCCCAACATGGTTCTGATTCACCCCATTCCCTCCCCTACTTTGCTTGCCTTCCAGTTCCTTCTGTGAGAGACACTCACAGCGGAGTTGGGGAGTGTGGATAACTGCTCTTTTTCCAACAGTGGTCGTGGGAATCTCTTGCACCAGCCTGAGGGATTTAACATGTCCACTCGCCCCACAGCAGAGGCAGCACCTCAGATTGTGCAGTACTCCCTTAGAACTGGCACCCACTGGTGACTGTCACCTAGATGGTGTACCCAGGTGCTCTGGGAGGGGAGATCCAGACCAGGTTCTGACCCAGAGGGTGACATTGCTTGGCAATGACCGCAATGGGACGGGTAACGTACATTTGTGTAGGGAGGCGTCTGGTGCCTGTAAACCACCCAAGGGGGCACCACCAGTGTCCGATTCAGCATCTCTGCAAACGCCAAGGAACCCAAAAGGTGATCAGCTTGATTCCCAAATCGGCCTGTTTTTAAATAGAAAACAGAGAATTTTTATTTTAAAACAAAAATGATTCACCATCAGGACACAACAGCAAACAGACATTAACTTCCACCCCGAGGTTCCTGGACAGGGAAAGGGTCAGAATAATACCAGGCAGTATGCCCACTACCGTGATGAGATGTGGGTTTAACCAGTAATGGAGGTGACTCAGCCAAGATTCAGCAGATTCACAGGTCTCTGGGACGAGAGGCTGCGCTGCAATGAGGTCTAAATTGGTTCGATATTCTCTGGCGTTTAGAAAAATGGCATTCAGACCTACAAGATTCTGAAGGGACATACAGAGTGAATGCAAGGTGGATGCTGTCCCCTAGATGGGGAGGGCAGTGGGTAGGTCAGAACCAGGAGACAAAGTCTCAGGATAAGAGACAGGCCATTTCAAACTGAGATGAGGATGGATTTCGTCACTCAAGGTGGTGAATCTTCGGAAGCCTCAACCTCAGAGGGTATGGAGACTCTGTCAGAGTATGTTCAAGAGAGATCGATAGATACCTACATGTGAAAGATATCAAAGGAGACAATGCATAGGACTATAAATGGTGTCAAGATAGGAGATCAGCTGTGACTTAGAATGGAGGACAGGCTTGAGGAGCTGACTGGTTCCTGCTCATAGGTTTCTGACAAGAGTTGAGACTGTTTGAAGGTGGCCGCGGTTGGCGGGGAGGGGGATGGCAGGCAGGCAAATGCTTTCACATGAAGAATCGGAAAAACAGTTCATGGAAAAATAAGATTTTAAAAATCAGCACAGGACAATGACCTCTTTCTGTGCTCCACAGTTGTGCTATCCAGTGAGTGATGCACGTTATAGTTGAATAGTCCTCTCCAACTCCCAACACTTCGACTCGAGGAGAGAGAAAAAAGAAGCAGCTTGAAGCATGGCGAATTGGCAAGGTATGGTGGTGGTTGGAGATGTGGAGAGTAGATCCTCCTTATAGACATGAAGGTATACCCAGGTACCTCTCACTTACCCATACAGGGGCAGTAGACCACATAGCCACTCTCATCCCATGTCAGGGGGTCATGTTTTGTCGTACAGCCCAGAGGGAGCCAGCCCCACCAGAGGAAGAGGAGGAGGGCAAGACGGAGGGGAAGGGGTCCTGTGCTGGCCCTCATTTTGCGCTCTTGCCTGATGTCTCAGGTCCGGAGACTCATGAACATTGTGGCGCTGTCCTGTCAGATAAATCAAGAGGTCAGTTCACATCCGGGCCCAGAAAACCCCTCTGACCCAAGCCTTGTGCCTCCTCAATCTCGTTCCCCCTCAGCCAAACAGTGGCTCTTCCCACTTGTCCAAAGTCCCTCCCACCCTCTTTCACCCAAAAATCCCTCTTCATCCCCACCATCCCTGGGGTGGTACAGGGTTAAATTAGTTGGCATCTCAGTATCCTATGACATCACTCATGAAGCCAAATATTCGATTTCAGGTCCAGGGCCAGGATCAGCTTTGACTGTGATGCCTCTGTAGTCAAATTACCAGCAGGTAATACCAGCATGCACAAGGCAGGAAGCTTATGCTTAGGAGAGGCACAGTGCCAAGTGAGAGGCAGCCCCTTTGATAGGGAGCATAATAACAGCAAACACAATTAACATCTGAGAATCATTCATTCTATAGAAATATATTGGATATTCAGCAAAGGAGGGCCTCGTTCTACTCCACTGTGCTTTTTTTTCCCGGGGTCAGAGCCCCTGTTCAGTTTGACGAGCTTCCCCCAGATGAGGGACAGTATGACATCTTGGTGGGGTGGTAAACCGTGGCATAGATAACCTCATTTTACAGGAGAAGGAGAAGCTTGGTGGAAAATGGAATTCAATCTTGACAGATGAGAGGTGATTCACTTGGGCAGGAAAAACATAGAAACGGAATTCATGAACAGTAGGACCCTCAAGCACAGAGGATCACAGTGACCTTGATATGCATGATCCAGTTCCTGAACGGATAAGGACAGGTGGATAAAGTGGCTTAGACTGCATGTGGATACTTGCCTTTATTAGCCATAGCAGAGCTTAAGAGCAGGGAGCAGATGGAACTGTATAAAACATTGGTTATGCCACAGAGTATTGTGCACACAGTTCTGGAATCTACATTAGGGGAGGGAGCAGAGGAGATTGATCAGACTGGACAGATTTACCAGGATGTTGTCTCGGCTGGAGAGTTTCGGTTCTGAAGAGAGATTGGACATACTGGGGTTATTTTCCTTGGAGCAGAGGAGATTGAGAGGGGGCCATAGTGTCACAGCAGAGAAACTGACCCTCTGATCCAACTCGTCTGTGCTGACCAGATATCCTAAATTAATCTGGTCCCATTTGCTAGCTTTTGGCCCATTTTCCTCTAAACCCTTCCTATTCGTGTACCTATCCAGATGCCTTTTAAATGTTGTAATTGTATCAGCCTCCATCCTCTGGCAGCTCATTCCATACATGCACCACCCTCTGTGAGAAGAAGTTGCCCCTTAGGTCCCTTTTAAATATTTCCCCTCTCACCTTAAATGTGAGAAAATTTGCAAATCAGAAGTACAAAGGGATTTGGGAGTGTTGGTCCAGGATTCTCTAAAGGTTAACTTGCAGGTAGAGTCCGTAATTAAGAAAGCAAATGTAATGTTGTCATTTATCTCAAGAGGGTTGGAATATAAAAGCAGCGATGTGCTTCTGAGGCTTTATAAGGCTCTAGTTAGGCCCCATTTAGAATACCAATTTTGGGCCCCACATCTCAGGAAGGACATACTAGCCCTGGTGCGTGTCCAGCGGAGATTCACACGGATGATCCCTGGAATGGTAGGTTTAACGTATGATGAACGGCTAAGGATCCTGGGATTGTACTCATTAGAGTTTAGAAGGTTGAGGGGAGATCTAATAGAAGCTTACAAGATAATGTATGGTTTAAAAGGGGTGGACGCTAGGAAGTTGTTTCCGTTAGGTGGGGAGACTAGGACCCATGGGCACAGCCTTAAAATTAGAGGGGGTAAATTTAAAACTGAAATGAGATGACATTTCTTCAGCCAGAGAGTGGTGGGCTTGTGGAATTCATTGCAGTGGAGGCCGGGATGTTGGATGCCTTCAAGGCAGAGATCGACAAATTCTTGATCTCAAAAGAAATCAAGGGCTACGGGGAGAGTGCAGGGAAGTGGTGTTGAAATGCCCATCAGCCATGATTTAAATGGCGGAGTGGACTTGATGTGCCAAATGGCCTTACTTCCACTCCTGTGTCTTATGGTCTTAAATCTATGCCTTCTAGGTTTGGACTCCCCTACCCTGGAGAAAAGACCTTTGCTATTCACCCGATCAATGCCCCTCATGCTTTTATAAACTTCTACAAGGTTATAAACTTCTATAATGCACTGACCTCAGCCTCCGATGCTGCAGGGAAAAATAGTCCCAGTCTATTTAGAGATAGCAAGAACTGCAGATGCTGGAGTCAGAGATAACAGTGTGGAGCTACAGGAGCACAGCAGGCCAAGCAGCATTAGAGGAGCATGAAAGTTGACGTTTGTGTCATTTCTGAAGAAGGGCCCTGACCCAAGACAACAACTTGCCTCCTCCTCTGATGCTGCTTGGCCTGCTATGTTCCTCCAGCTCCACACTATTATGCCAGTCTATTCAACCTCTCCCTATAGCTCAAAGCCTCCAGTCCTGGCAATGTCCTTGTAAATCTTTTCTGAACCTTTTCACGTTTCACAACATCCTTCCTATAGCAGGGAGACCAGAATTGAACACAGTATTCCAAAAGTGGCCTAACCAATGTCCTGTACAGCCACAACATGATATCCCAACTCCTGTACTCAAGGCACTGACCAATAAAGGCAAGCATACCTAATGCCTTCTTCACCGCCCTGATTGAGATGTACAAAATTGAGGGGCATAGACATACATAAACTGTTCCCCGTGGTGGAGGGAATCAATGACCAGGCAAATCTCCTTAAGGGAAGAAGCAGAAGGTTTATGGAATATGAGTTAAAATTTACGCGTGCGTATCTCGAGCTCACCGCCTATAAATTGTAATGGAGGAGGCAGAAACCTATCAAACATTTCTTAAGTATTTAGAGGTACACTCTGCAGCGCTCGGGCTAGGGGCCAAGTGCTGGAAGATGGGACTGAAATAGTGAGGCGGTTGTTTTTTGACCAGCTTTTCACCACTCCACACCCTCCCGATCCAAGTGATCCTGTCATTTCAATGTAGGAGGCAACAGGCAGGCCATCAACTGTCCTGCAGCCCGTTTGGACCGACTTCCTCCTCTCCTTCAGTGCTCCCCGTACCTGGGCAGGAGATCTGTCTCCATTCCCCTGTTGGAAAGTTTCCGTATGTACCACTGCTGTCACAAACTGAAATTGTAACGCCAGATTCTGCTTTTAAGGCGTGGATTAGTTTCAACCTACAAACCCCGATTACCGACACTCTGTTACTAAGTGGCTCCTGTAACTAAGGCCTGAAGAAGGAGCAGCGCTGCAAAGGCTTGTGTTTTCAAACAAACCTGTTGGACTGTGACCTGGTGTCGTGTGATTTCTGACTCAGGACTGAAAAGGGGCAAATGTACCAATGAAGAAGTTTTTCCTTTCTTCTACCTACCCCCCGAAAAGGAAGCTTTCAATCAGTGTAAAGTGAAGAAGCAGGGGAGCTGTTCTAACAAAGCTAATCAGTCGGCAAACTTCCTAGAAACCGGGACACAGAGGAGACAGGCACACAATTAGAGAAAGAGACATTGCAAAGAGCGAAAGACAGACGACTCTGACCCTACCTCCCTGACACTGAGACCTCACAGACTCCTTTTCCTGCCACACAGTCTGATGGGAAATGGCTCTCTCTCTCTCTCTCTCTCTCATTCATTCCTCTCCCACCCACTTTTACTATGGAAAGCTGCAAGGGACAGAACGAGAGAGAGAATTAAGTACATACGGGCTGCTGCTGCATTTCCACCTTTTGAAGGTGGGAGATTATCTCAGAACCTGCCAAAGTGGGGCTTGTTAAAGAAGCTGCAAGTACAGATCGCATACTGAGTTATACAGCGGCTGTCTGATTTGCTCTATGAACGCCATTTGTTTAGTTATAAAATCACACAGCACGCAACATGCTCAGTCCCACACAAACTCCTCCCATTTCCTCTTCATCTCACCCTCACATCGCCATTTCCTCGTCCTCCTTTCTGTCTACTATGTTTATCCAGCTCCACATGCAAATTGTCATTACCCAAGTTGACCTCTCTCTGTGGCACTAAATTCCACATTCTCTGGGCAAGACGTTTGTCCTGAATTTGCCCCGATGGATTTATGAGCGAATGCACACCCGGTAGTCCTGCTGTCCCCCACATCTTACCCCTTTGAGACTGGGATCCTTTGATTATTTTAAGGACCTCTATCAGATTGCCCCCTTCACTTCCCCCATGATCCAAAACCCGAGCCTTTTAGATCTTTCGTGATTGTCACAATCTCTCGTTGCCATTTTATCCCGGGGGTTTGTGGGTGTCCCCCGATAATCTCCCTCTGGATGATTTGTTTCAGTCCAAGGGTATTGGTTGTGAGGAGCTATTTGACTGTGGAGTGCATCAAGTGTGAATTCCATGTTAGTCTCAGAAGTCCAGACAAAAGTATGTGTGCCCAGAACACACACATGTGTCCAGTATATGCACACACCTGTGCCCAACATACATGTGTCCCCAAAGCATGCCACACACATATGCAGCCCTCAACCTTTTCCCTGCTAGAACCACTAGACAGTAAATGGTGATACATTTCCTGCTTGCTCATTCCCCTCCCTGGCTTAGGGCACAAGGGCGATTATTAGGTTCCCTCCAGGGATCAGCTCGTCTAAAATCAGCTCCTTCACCTCAGGCCAGTGACGATCCACGGCGCAAAGCATTTAGAGCATCAATATCCCTTGTCACCTAGGTAACAGAAAGTTTCATATTATTAATGCCTTGTGATGTTTGCACACATTTGGCATGTTCGTGTGTGTGAGAGAGGATGTGAATGGGTATGTGAGATAGTGTGTGCAGGTGATGAGTGAATGTGTGTGTGTGAGAGAGAGAGCATGTGCATGTGTCTGTAAGAGAGTGTATGTTTGAGAATGTGTGTGAGACAGTGTGTGTGAATGATAAGTGAATGTGTGTATATGTGAGAGAAAGTGTATATGTGAATGCTAAGTGAAAGCATGTGGATGAACGGTGAATGAATGTGTGTGTACATGAGAGACTATGAGTATTTGTAGTGTGTGGCGATGAGGGGGAGAACTAGATGAGAATAGATAAGAGGGGAATAATGATTAATCTCTTAATGAAATGGACTTGAATGACGCACAAGGTGGAATTTATAGGATTATTGACTGAGTTGCTGAAGATGTCATTGAGAGGGAGATGCAGGGAGCTATAGTACATAATCTCATCTTCACTGCTTTCAGTAAAGATTTGTGTCAGTGAATATTTTGAAGGGTACACAACATACACAGAATTTGATGCATACATACACTAAAACACACTCTGACACACTCAAAAACACACATACTCTCTAACACACTTAAAAACACACACACACTGATACAGTCTCAAAAATACACACATACAAACTCTCTGTGTCACACACCGACTAACACCCATACACTCGCATTGTCTCTCACACATGTGGACATACAGGAAGAATGAACTATCTCCTCTTCTTTAATCACCCAACCCATCTTGTGGTTGCAGCAAGGTTAATTTTAAAAGATTCCCAACCCTTGTATGTAACCTTCCTCCCAGACCCAAATTAAATAATGTTTTAAAGCGAGTTAATTTAACTAGGCTTTCTGGAGTTAATGAAAGAGCAGGTTTATTAGCTTTTAGCAACAAGAAGAATTAACAAAATCTCTATGCACAGGGTAGAGATGAGAAGTGAAATATTGTGACCATTACTGAGAATCTTGGCTTTACAGTCTGATTGAAATTCCTTTGTCTTGGTTCTTTTTGTCAGTGACCAGTTGGCAGCAATCAGAGTGAGAGAAAGTCTTTGCCTTTTCTTTTTGCCGGCAGTGCAAAGTAATTGAGTGGATTTCTCAAAGCTGTGACCTTCACAGCATGCTTAGTCAATACTGTAGGACATCATGCCACTCATGTATGCAGACCGGTGTTACAGTTGGGTTTTAATCTTTTCTTTTATATTCCTAGAAAGCCAAAACACAAACAACGTCTGCAAGAGGTAGCTTTTTGTTGAGAGGGAGATAATTATCCCACTGATTAATATTTTTCTCTCTCTGTTTGAAATTTCCTACTGCCTACAGGTGCAACATTTCATTGGTCCCACACTAGATTTGCCAGGCTGTGACTGAACTTACATATATATTCGTCTACATTAGATTTTTTTTTAGGAACATATTCAGAACTTTACAGTTCATTTGCCAGACAAACACACACACGCTCGTGCACACACTGTCTCTCTCTCACACACACACACACACATACACACACACACTCTCTCTCTCTCTCTCTCTCACTCTCTGCGTTCAGTTACCTATTATGGAGAGTTGACCATTTTGTGAGAAATTTTCGGAGTTTATTAAATTTAAGATGCAGTAGTTTAGATATTATACATTGATTATTTAGACAACGTAAATATGCAACTGTGACAGTTGGGGATGTTTCACTGATGTGGAATTTGGGTCTTCTTAAAGTTGTGAAGTCAGCAACCTGCCCTCTAGCTGCTGCATTAGGGAATCGTCTCCTGAGTCTTCCTTCTCCCATTTCTGATCCATCTTCCATCTGGAGAAGATAGCTCCTTGGCGGGGGTGTGGAGGTTCTGCCAATGTGGGCAGCCTGATGAGGACTGCCTTCTGTCCCTGGGCACTTGTTGACATCCTTTAGTTCAAGGGGCTGGTAGGTTACGGCACGTCAATCATTTCAATCCTTTTGGCCTATGACCATGGGCAGCAATTCGTGACATTAGGATGAGTGTTCACCACTTCCCCATCTCCATTCTCAAAGGTTGTGTTATCAGTTTTTCCTCACGGACAAAACTTTCTATTTTCCCCAAGGTACTGGGAGTCAGAGAGTTGTACAGCACAGTCTAATTGGTCCACACCAACCATGTATTGTAAACTAATCTAGTCCCATTTGCCAGCATTTGGCCAATATCCTTCCAATTCATGTACCCATCTAGATGCCTTTTAAATGTTGTAATTGTACCAGCATCTACTACTTTCCCTGGCAGCTCATTCCATACACATCACCCTCTGTGTAAAATAGTGCACATGGTGCTGGGTTGTTCTTTAATGCCAGTTCAATGGAATATTGTGACCTTGATGATCCAGGTGATTCTTGTAACCTTCATTTTGACTTTATTTAATAGAAATTGGTTTATATTTGGGGAATATTACTTATTGCAAGAGCAACCAATAAATCAGATCTCCGCGTACACAGAAAATATGAGCAAGATTCGCCTTGAAAGGGATCCCAATTTCCAACAAAGGTTAGCTACTGGCTTTGCTACAGAGTAAAACTCTCTCTACTCTCCACATCAAACACTCCAATTTCCTGGATTAATGCAGCTCTAAAAACACTCACGTTGCTCGAGACCTTCTAAAACAACGCAACTGACTTGATTGGTGCTGTATCATCCATATTTAACAGTCGCCTCCTACCCTACCAGGCCCAGTAGCAGCACTGCGTACCATCTACAAGATGCACAGCAGAAATTCACATGGGCTTCTTAGACAGAACCTTCCAAACCCAGCTGGAAGGACAAAAGCAGTTAATACATGGGAACACCGCCCCTAGTAAGTTTCGTCCGACCCACTCACCACCGTGACTTGGAAATTTATCACTATTCCTTCAGTGATGCTTGGTCAACTCCCGGAACTCCGTCTCTCCTGGTACTGTGTGGGTGCCCCTACAACACATGACCTGCAGCAGTTCAAGAAGTTTGCTCACCACCTTCTCAAGGGCAACTAGGGAAGGGCAATAAATTGACCCAGCCAACAAGGCCCACATTATTTACAATCTCAGTAATTATTTTTAAAAAGACAACGCAAGCCCAGATTACTTCACAGTTTTGCTGCTTTGGTGCAACAAGAAAATATTGGAGAAGATGAGTCAGATTCGGAGGCCTCAGTCTGGGGTCAGTAGGTCCCCGGATTGACCGCTAGTGACACCAGGAGGAGGTGATACAGCATCACATCTCCCGTCTGAAATATCTGCAGAATTGGTCAGGAATGCGTTAAGAGAAGGCAGGTTAACTATAGTAGTATGATGGGAATGGCTGTTTGTGCCCGAATCGCTGGGAAGCAGTGAAGGATAAAAAGGACAATGTGAGATACTATCTGACAGACATAAATCAGAAACGTGTTTGAGCTTCCAGTTGGCCATCGCACTAAATAGAATAAGATGGAATAAACCATCAAAGCTGCAAGTACTACATCTTTGAGTAATTCCCCTGTCAAACAATCCCAGGATAGGGACAGCATGAGGTTAGATACAGGTAAAGCTCTCTCTACGCTTTAAACGGAAAATAAAGCTCTCTCCACATTGTTCGCATCAAACACTCTGGGACAGGGACAGCTTGGGGTTAGGTACAGAGTGAAGCTCTCTTTACTTGTTTAAATGGAAAATAAAGCTCCCTCCATTTTAAATTGAAAGTTAAGCTCTCTCCACACTATACCCCATCAAACATTCCTGGGACAGGGACAGCATGGGGTTAGATGCAGAGTAAAGCTCCCAATAGTGTTTTAAATTGGAAGTAAATGAAAAGTAAAGCACCCTTGACACTGTCCTCATAAAAACTCCAGGACAGGGACAGTGCCGGGTTAGATACAGAGTAAAGTGCACTGTACTCTTGTAAACTGAAGTTAGAGCTACTTCTACTCTTTTAAACAGAAAGTAAATGTACTCTACACTTCCCTGTACACTCCCCAGTTATGGATAGCATGTGGGTAGATACAGAGTAAAGCTCTCAACACTGTACTCATCAAACACCCCCATGACAGGGACAACATGGGATGGATGCAAAGTAAAGCATTCTCTACTCTTTTAAGCTGAAATTGAAGTCCCATCAAACATTCCCAGGACAGGTACAGCACAGGTTTAGATACAGAGTAAAGCTCTCTCTACACTGTCCCCCATCAAACACTCCCAGGACAGGGACAGTACAGGGTTAGATACAAAATAAGCCTCCTTCTACTCTCCCCAACAAACACTCCCAGGTCAGGTACAGCACATGGTTAGATACAGAGTAAATCTCTCTCTACGCTGTACCCCGTCAAACAATCCCAGGATGGGTAAAATGTAATTTTGCCCTGAGTCATATCTACGTCTCACTGGGATCCACTTTTTCAGTTGTACAGAAAGATGTGACCATGAAGGCTGGTTTGCAGACATGCATTCATTGTCCAATTGGCTATCGTTGATCCCATTGGGAACTGTTTTAGGATCATCCACACATCAACCTTCCCATTCCAAGTGGTTTGGGTTGTTTCCTGCCATTTAACTGATCGGTGAAGCAAAAGGGGAGATCTGTCATATCCCACAACCGGTTGGTTGGTCACCTCTCCAGTGATAGACAGCAAACCAATGTAGTCCATGATTGCTGATCTTCTCTTGGAGTATGGCAGTTTGGAGGTCAAAGCTGCTGCTGTGAGAACAAAGCAGGATCTTCATTGTCAGTATCAACAGCACCTGGGTCACAATTACTAGGATTTTTGAGCCTGGTTTGATTTGCAGGTTATTAAATTCCAGGAACGCCCTCTTTTTATTCCACATAAAAAACTGGCTGGGCACTGGAAGGTGTAGGTGGTCTGATCAGCAAGTTTGCTAATGACACTAAGATTGGTGGAGTAGCTGATAGTGAAGGGGACTGTCAGAAATTACAGCAGAATATTGATAGACTGGAGAGTTGGGCAGATAAATGGCAGATGGCGTTCAATCCGGGCAAATACGAGGTGATGCATTTTGGAAGATCAAATTCAAGGGCGAACTATACAGTAAATGGAAAAGTCCTGGGGAAGATTGATGAACAGAGAGATCTGGGTGTTCAGGTCCATTGTTCCCTGAAGGTGACAACGCAGGTCAATAGGGTGGTCAAGAAGGCATATGGCATGCTTTCCTTCATTGGGCGGGGTATTGAGTACAAGAGTTGGCAGGTCATGTTGCAGTTGCATAGGACTTTGGTTCGGCCACATTTGGAGTACTGTGTACAGTTCTGGTCGCTACATTACCAAAAGGATGTGGATGCTTTGGAGAGGGTGCAGAGGAGGTTCACCAGGATGTTGCCTGGTATGGAGGGAGCTAGCCATGAAGAGAGGTTGAATAGATTAGGATTATTTTCATTAGAAAGACAGAGATTTGAGGGGGGATCTGACTGAGGTCTACAAAATCATGACGGGTATAGACAGGGTGGATAGTAAAAAGCTTTTTCCCAGAGTGGGGGACTCAATTACAAGGGGTCATGAGTTCAAAGTGAGAGGAGGAACGTTAAAGGGAGATATGCTTGGAAAGTTCTTTACACAGAGGGTGGTGGGCGCCTGGAACACGTTACCAGCGGAGGTGGTAGATGCAGACACGTTAGCGTCTTTTAAGATATATTTGGACAGGTACATGGATAGGCAGGCAGCAAATGGACACAGACTGTTAGAAAATAGACGACAGGTTAGACAGAGGATCTTGATCGGCGCAGGCTTGGAGGGCCGAAGGGCCTGTTCCTGTGCTGTATGTTTCTTTGTACATTTTTCAATTTGACCAATAAGTCATTTGAATCTTGCTAAACCATCACAGGCCATGATGTGTTCTCAATGAGAAAATGTAGCTTGATGTTGTACTATGATTGCTATTCCTATCATTGTTTGTCCATTTGCAGTCCCTACTTGGGAGGCACTGGTGTAGTGGTAATGTCACTAGTACTAGTAATCCAGACTTCTACCCCCAGGGGCATGGGTTCAAATCCCTTGTGGTGAAATCTATAGTTCAACTAAAGTCTGAAATTAAAAACTGTCCTGACTATGTAACAGTAACACCAGTCATTTGTTCAAAAACCGTGCTGTTTTACTGAATCCCTTTAGGGAAGGAAATGCACTGTCCTCACCTAGCCTGATCTGCATATGACTCCAGACCAATGATAAATGTTGCTTGTGATTCCCGCATCCACATTCATTCCCTGTCCCTAAATTCCCTCAAACTTCACAGTTGAGAGTCAACCACATTGCAGTGGGTCTGGAGTAAGTAAGGTAAATAAGACCAGATGAGGACAGCAGATTTCCTTTCTTGAAGGACATTGTTTGAATCCATCAGAAGGCTCCTAATTCTAGATTTTTAAAAATTAAATTCAAATTCCACCAGCTGCTGTGGCAGGATTTGAACTCAGGTCTTCAGAGCATTAGCTAAGTTCTAGATTACTAGTCTAGCAATAACACCACTAGGCCATCACCTGCCCCTATAAGTAACTCTGTTGTGTTTCCCTAGGGTGTTGGGTATCTCTACCTAGGGATCTCTTAGATGTTGCTCTGTCTGACCAGGCAGTTGCTCAGACTCCCTGCCATTCCTCATTTTTTCTTATCATAGTCCAAGGGTCTCTCGCTCTCTTATTCATTCACACATAAAGTCAAACTCTGGGAATTTCTGCCTGAACACAAAATGGACAGCAGTGGTTCTAGGTGGCGCACCACCGTCTTCTCAAGGGCACCTAGGGACAGATAATAAAAGCTGGCCTAGCCAGAAATGTCCACACCCAACGAGTGATAAAAGAAAATCTTTGATATCTGTATTGCTGAATCAGGCCACCACAGTTTCATTACATGGTCCTCTCTGGACTAGACTGCTGCTCTCTGCACTGCTGATCTGAAGGCATCATCATTACCAAAGGTAACACGGTATAGAGCTGGATGAACACAACAGGCCAAGCAGCATCAGAGGAGCAGGAAAGGTGACGTTTCGGGTCGAGATCCTTCTTCAGACATGGGGGAGGGGTAGGGGATTCTGAAATAAATAGGGAGAGGGGGGAGATGGATAAAAGATGGATAAAGGAGAAGGTAAGTGGAGAGGAAATAGACAGGTCAAGGAGGAGGGGTTGGAGCCAGTGAAGGTGAATGTAGATGGGGAGTTAAGGAGGGGATAGGTCGGTCCAGGGAGGATGGACAGGTCAAGGATGTGGAATGAGGTTGGTGGGTAGGAGATGCAGGTGAGGCTTGAGCTGGGAGGAATGGTTAGGGAGGCAGTGACTAGCTGGGCTGTTTTTGGGATGTGGTTGGGGGAGGGGAGAATTTGAAGCTTGTGAAGTCCACATTGATACCCTTGGGCTTACCAAAGGCATATTCATGTCCTGTTGTGCCCCAAGATGCACAATATTATCCCGAACAAAACAGCTCACCTGATTGACTTCGCGTCTGCACTCCCTCTGCCATAGATGCTCAGTGGCAGCACTGTGTACCATCTACAAGATGCACTGCAGAAATTGACCAAGGCTCCTTAGACAGTACCTAAAAACCCACAATCTCTATCATCAAGAAGGACAAGGTGAGCAGATAGACCAGACCCTAAAAGTTGCCTTCCAAATCACTCACCATCCAGACTTTGAAATATGTCACTGTTTAATTAACCACCACTGGTCAAGATTGGATCATTTTAACCTTCAGTCAGTGTGTGAGGCCTCAGTGCTCAATGTGATTACAGGTCTGCCTTTGATGTGCAAACTTTGTTCTTTCTTCCACCAGCTGTAATTTGTTGTTTTACCAAGTTGTTATGGTGCAAATGGAGGCCATTCAGCTTGTTGGGTCAGCACTGGCTCTCAAAGTGTCATTCTCCCTTCTTTTTCCCTGTGACCCTGTACATTGCTTTCATTCAAAGCATCATCCTCTTGTATGCCTCAATTGAACTTGCCTCCACCACAATTCTAGGCTGTGCCAACCAGATCTAAACCACTTTCTGTACACTAATGTTGTTTCTCACTGTGCATTTGCTTCATTTGCAAAGGGCTTTAGAACAGTGCCCTTTCATTTACATTGCTTTTACAATCCGGAACAGTCTCTCCATCTCTTTCCTTTAATTCATTCGCGGGATGTAGGACTTGGGCTAGCATTTATTACCTCTCCCTAATTGCCCCTAGAGAAGGTGGTGCTGAACCACTTTCTCAAACCACTGCAGTCTTTGTGGCAAAGAGACACCCACAATGTGGGTGTGTAGGGAGGGATTTCAAGGATTTTGACTCGGAAACAGTGAAGGAACACCAATATATTTCCAAGTCAGGATGATGAGTGCCTTGGAGAGGAACTTGCAGGGGCTGGTGTTCCCGTGTATCTGCTGCCCTTGTCCTTCTGGATGGAAGTGGTCATGGGTTTGGAAAGTGTTGTGTAAGGAGCCCTGGGTGAATTTCTGAAGTGCATCTTAGGCATGGTACACATTACTACTACTGAGCATTGGTGGTGGTGGAACTGAATGTTTGTCGATGTGGTCCAGTCAAGGAGGCTGCTTTGTTCCTGGATGGAGTTGAGCTTCTTGAGTGTTGTTTGAGTTGCTCCGATCCAGGCAAGAGGGGAGTATTCCATCACACTCCAAACTTTTACCTTGTACATAGCGAACAGGCTTTGGAAAGACAAGAGGTGAGTTCTCACTGCAGGATTCCAAGCCTCTGGCCTGCTCTTGTAGCCACAGTATTTATATGGCATTCCAGCTCACCTTCTGTTCAATGGTAACCCCCAGGATGTAGTGATGGTAATGCCATTGAATGTCAAGAGGTGATAGCTTCTCTTTTGTTAAAGATAATAATGTAGATTCCTCATTACTTTGAAATCTTCGATCAAACCTCCTCTTAGTCTCCTCCTCCTCTAATTCCAGAGATAAAAGGCTTGTCTTATGAAGACAAATTGAGCAGTCTTTAGCCCTAAACTCGCCACAGTTTAGAAGAATGAGAGGAGGTACAATTAAGGTCTATAAGATGCTAAAGGGGATTGACAAAGTCGACATGGAAAGGATGTTTTCTCATGCGGCAATCTAGGATGAGAGGTCATAGTTTTAGGATGGGGGTGGTAGGTTTAAAACAGAGATAAGGAAGAATTATTTCTATCAAATGATTGTGGATCTGGGGAATTCATTACTGCAGAGTGTGGTGGACACTGAATAAGTTTAAGGACAGGAGAAATTTTTAATTAGTAATAGTTTGAAGATATATGGAGAGTAGGCAGGAAAGTAGAGCTGAGGCTGAAATGAAATCGGCCATAATCATATTAAATGGTAGAGCAGTCTTGAGGGGTTGAATGGCCCACTCCTGTTTCTAGTTCTTATAAGTTCATAGAATCATAAGAGTCATGCAGTCATATAGCATGGAAACAGACCCTTTGGTCCAACCAGTGCATGCCAAGCATAATCTCAAACTAAACTAATCCCACTTGCCTGTTCCTGGCCTATTTCTCGCAAACCTTTCCTATTCACGCACCTATCCAAATGTCTTTTAAATGTAATTGTACCTGCATCCACCACTTCCAGTTCATTTCAAACATGAACCACCCTCAATGTAAAAAAATTTTCCCTCGTCTTTTCTAAATCTCTCCACTCATCTTAAAATGTGCCCCCTAGTGCTCAAATATGCCATTCTAAAGAAAAGACAAATACTATTAACTTTATCTATACCCCTCCTTATTTTGTAAACTATTATCAAGTCGCCTCTCAACATCCTACGCTGCAGTGAAAAAAGCCCCAGCCTATCCAGCCTTTCTTTATAACTCAAACTCTCTATACCTGGCAACATCCTGGTAAATCTCTTCTGAACCCTCAACAGCTTGACAATATTCTTCCTATAACAGGGTGACCAGAACTGGACACGGTGCTCCAGAAGAGGCCTCACCAATACCCTGTACGACCTTAGCATGATGTCCCAACTCCTATACTCAAAGGACTGAACAATGAAGGCAGGCATGCTGAATGCATTCTTGACCATCCTTTCACAAATTTCAAAGAATTGTGTACCTACAGTCCTATGTCCCTACCTACAACACTACCCAAGGCCCTACCATTAATTGTATAAGCCCTACCCTTGTTTTTTTGTGCCAAAATGCAAAACCTCACATTTATCCAGATTGAACTCCAAATGCCATTTTTCAGTCCATTAACCCATTTAGTCATAGTCGTACAGATGTACAGCTTGGAAATAGACCCGTTGGTCCAACTTGTCTATGCCAACTGGATATTCTAGATAAATCTATCCCATTTGCCACCATTTGGCCCTTATCCCTCTAAACCCTTCCTATTCATTTGTCCATCCACCTGTCTTCTAAATATTGTAATTGCACCAGACTCCTCTACTTTCTCTGGCAGCTCATTCCATACTCACTCCATACCCTCTCTGTGAAAAGGTTACTCCTCAGATCCCCTTTAAATCTTTCGCCTCTTACCTTAAGCCTGTGCCCTCATGTTTTGGACTCCCCTACCCTCGGGACAAGACCTTGGCTATTCACCCTCTCCACGCCCCTCATGATTTTATAAACTTCTACAAAGTCATCCCTCAGTTTCCAACACTCCAGGGAAAATATCCCCAGCCTATTCAGCCTCTCCCTATGGCTCAAACCCTGCAATCCCAGTAACAACCTTGTAAATCTTTTTTGCACCCTTTCAAGTTTCACCACGTCCTTTTTCTAGCAGGGAGACCAGTATTGAATGCAGTATTCTAAAAGTGGCCTCACCAAGGTCCTATACAGTTGCAACATGACCTCCCAACTCCTACAGTCAATGCACTGACCAATAAAGACAAGCGTACCAAACACCTTCTTCACCATCCTGTCTACCTGCGACTCCACTTCCAAGGAACTATGAACCTGCACTGCAAGGTCTCTTGCTTCAGCAACACTCTGCAGAGCCCATTTGATCAAGATCCCTTTATAGTCTGAGAAAACTTTCTTCACCATCTACAATGCCACAAATGTTGCTGTCATCCACAGGTTTACTAGCCATGCCTTCTGTATTCTCATTCAAATCATTTGTATAAGTGACAAACAAAAGGGGACCCAGAACCGATCCCTGTGGAACACGGCTGGTCACATGCCTCCAGTCTGAAAAGCAACCCTCCACCATTACACTCTGTTTTCTGCTGACAAGCCAATTATCTATTCAATTAGCAAGCTCATTCTGAATCCCATGTGACCTAACTTTACTAATTAGTTTACCATGCAGAACCTTGTCATAGGCTTTACTAAAATCCAAATAAACAACATCTACTGCTCTGCCATCATCAACTTTTTTGTTAACTTTTTCAAAAAATGCAATTAAGTTTCTGAGACATTATTGTTGCACAAAACCATGCTAACTATCCCTAATCAATTTTTTCCTCTTTAAATATCCATAAATCCTACCTTTTGTAATCACCTCCAACAATATACCCAGGTCTGTAGTTCCCTGGTTTCTCCTTACAAACTTTCCTAAGCAAAGGTATAACATTAGCCACCCTCCAGTCATCAGGCACCTTACCTGTAAGAACAAAAAACAGAGGTTGCTGGAAAAGCTCAGCAGGTCTGGCAGCATCTGTTTCGGGTCCGTTAACTCCTTCTTAGAACTGAGGAAGGGTCGCCAGACCTGAAACGTTAACTCTGATTTTTTTCTTCACTGATGCTGTCAGACCTGCTGAGATTTTCCAGCAATTTTATTTTTATTCCCGATTAGCAGCATCCGCAGTTCTTTCAGTTTTTATTTAGTACCTCACCTGTAGTTATAGATGATGCAAATATTTCCGCAAGGGGTCTCTTAATTTCCATCCTTACTTCCCACAATGTTCTGGGATGCATTAAATCAGGTCCTGAAGATTTATCCATCTTTATATTCTTTCAGACCTCCTGAACATTCTCTTCTGTAATGTGAACTGTCTTCAAAACATCAATGTTTATTTCTCTGCATTCTCTAGAATCCATTTCTTTCTCCACAGTAAAAACCTTTGCCAAATATTCATTGAGTATCTTTCCATCTCCTGGGGTTCAACACAAAAGTCACCTCCTTGATCTATAAGAGGCTCAACCCTCTCCCTAGTTGCCCACTTGCTCTTAATTTATTTGGAAAATCTCTTTGGATTATCCTTAACCTTATCTGCAAATGCTATTGCATATCCTCTCTTTGCCTTCCTGATTTCTCTCTTAAGAATGCCCCTACACTCTTTATATTGATTAAGAGATTCAATTGAATCAGGTTGTCTATATCTAAAATAAAATTCTCTTTTGTTCTTGTCTAGAATCTCAATATAGAGTCATAGAGTAATACAGCATGGAAGCATGTCATTCGGCCCAAACTGGTCCATGCTGACTATGGTGCTCATTCAGCTAGTTCCACTTGCCTGCCTTTGGTTCATATCCCTCTAATCCCTTACCATCCATGTACCTGTACAAAATTTTTTAAAATGTTGCTATTGTACCTGTCTCAACAACTTTCTCTGGCAGCCCTTTCCATATACTCTGTGTGAAGAAGTTGGCCCTCAGGTCCTTCTTAAATCTTTCTCCTCTCACCTTAAACCTATGCCCTCTAGTTTTCATTTCCCCATCCCTGGGAAAAGAATTATATGCATTCATCCTATCTATGCCCCTCATGATTTTATACACTTTAACTTTATTCATCCATGGTTCCTTAATGGTAGAAGCCTTACTCTTCACCATAAAGGAACATAATGCCTCTGAAATCTTGTCATCACATTCTTGAATGCCTCCCACTTGTCTGATGTCCTTTTACCTACAAACAGTCTACTCCAATCAACTTTTGAAAGTTCTTGTCTCATATCATTAAAATTTGCCTTACTCCAAATAAAGACTTTAACTTTTATGAAAGGCTTATCCTTTTCCAAGACCATTTTGAAATTAATAGAGTTATGATCACTAGAACCGAAATGTTCCCTCTCTTTTAGTCACCTGCCCTGCCTTATTGCCCGAAAATAGGTCTGGTCTTGCTCCTTGTCTATTGGGAGCATCCATATATTGATAAAGAAGATTTTCTTGAATAAATTTGACAAATTCTTCACTATCCAAACATTTTACACCACAGTCGCCCCAGTCAACATTTGAAAAATTAAAATCCCCCATTACTACAACCTTGATACGCTTACATATACCTGAGATCTCCTTACATATTTGTTTCTCAATATCGTTTTTACTATTGGGTGGGCTCTACAGTACAATCCCATCTCTCCTTTCTTATTTGTAATTCCTGCCCATGTATTTTCACTGGACGGTTTTTCAGACATATCTCCCCTCATTACAGCAGTAATGTTAAGGAAGAAATCACTCTGCGTTTTACTGGATTGGAAGGGTGAGCTTTGCTGTAGTTTGCATCAGGGATTCTGCTTACAGGTAATATTGCAAGTGTTTTGCTATTCACTGGCGAGAGAATTGGCATTAAATATGAAAGGTGCTGTATAAATGCAAGCTGTTGTTATGACAGCTACCAGCCAGTGCACAGTCAGTGCCTTGCAGCAATGGGGAAAAGGGTTGGGGAATAACTGGAGAATTCCCTTTTTGTGCCATTACGCCAATCAGATAAATACAGTCCATGTCCAAAATTTTATAGTGGAAACATTTTGTGTTAGCAACCTTAATGTTTAACCCAAAGTGATTCATAGCCACTATGGTAGTGTTAGCAAACGTGGCAGCATGGAATGAAACTCTCGTCACTTGGTCTGAATACCTAACGCTTGTGATACTGACCATATTGTTCCTGAGGGAATATATGTTTACTGTGTGGACAGGGGTGGTTTTATTTGTATTTATTACTCTAGCCATTACTAGCTGGGCCAGTGTTTATTACCCCATCCCAAGCCACCTTGGAAAAGGTGTTGGTGAGCTCCTTTCCTGAAGCACAGCAGTCCATGTAGTGGAGGGAATACCCACAGTGCTACCAAAGAGTAAGTTGCAGGATTTTGACCCTGCAACACTAAAGGAATTTGTAGCTCCAAATCAGGATGGTCACATTTGGAGTATTGTGTGGAGCTGTGGTTTCCTTATTGAGAAAAGGATATGACTCGAGGCTGTTCAGAAAATGTTAATTTGACTGACACCTGGGATGCCGGAGGGTGATCTTACAAAAAAAGATTGGCCCTGATTGGGAGTTTAGAAGAATGAGAGGTGATTTCATACTAAGCAATGAGTGAAGGGCTATCATAAGTTAGTGGGAATGTGGCATTGAGGTGATAATCAGATCAGCCAGGATCTTATTGAATGGTGGAGCATGCTCGAAGGCTTGAATGGCCTGCTTCTGCTCCAATTTGTATATTCTTTTATTCATTCATGGGATGAGGATATTGCTGGCTAGACCAACATTTGTTGTCCATCCCTAGTTTCCCTGTAGAAGGTGGTGGTGAGTTGCCATGAACCTCCACAGTCCATTCTGTATTTGGAAGAGAATTGCAAGGTTTCAACGTGTGAATGAATTGAGAGAGTGAGACAGAGCCTTGCACTGGAATAACGAGAAATTAGGAATGGCAGGGAGTCTGAACAACTGCCTGGTCAGACAGAGCAACCTTATCTACGAGAACTCCAGGTACAGATACCCAATTTCCTAGAGAAACAGAAGTTATTTTTAATCTACTCATGGGGTATGGGACTTGGTGGCTAGACCCAGCATTTATTGCCCATCTCTAATTGCCCAGTGGACATTTAAAGTCAACCTATTGCCATGGATCTGGGGTCATATGTAGACCAGACGAGATAAGCTCAGCAGATTTCCTTCTCTAAGGGATTTCAGAAAACCAGACTGGTTTCTACAACAGAGATGGTAAGACCTGATGATGCTGGGAGTCAGAGATAACTCAGTATCAAGCTGGAGGAGCATAGCAGGCCAGGCAGCAACAGAGGAGCAGGTAAGGTGATATTTCGGGTCATTTCTGAAGAAGGACCCCAACCTGAAAAGCCAACTTTCCTGCTCCTCTGATGCTGTCTCACCTGCTGTGTTCTTCCAGCTCCACACTGTATGTTATCTCTGTTTCTACAACAAATGACTGTTGTTGTATCTAGGTGTAGCTTTTAATTCCAGGCTGCAATTGCTTTCAAATTTCACCATCTGAGATTTGAGCCCTCGCCCATGGGAGTCTGGGTTACTAGTACAAGTCACGTTGCCACTACTGCACCACCTCTCAAATAGGATCCACAATGGTTAAAACATATAAGAACCTGAGGGGGCTGGATAGGGTGTATACTGGAACAGTGTTTTGTGAGAGGGTCTCAAATAGGTGAATAGCTGGTTTAAAAATAAATGCTAGCATAATCAAGACAGAAATTAAGAGATTTTTTTTCTTCTCAGAGGATCATGTGCCTTTGGAACTCAGAGAGCATTTGATGTGGGGTCAGTAAACCTTTTTAAGGGCAGTGGTAGGTAGATTTCTCACTTAATAACAGTCAAAAGTTGTCAGGGTATGGTGTAATGTATTTATTTTATTAACATTTTTATTGCAATTATTTTAGAGCTCCGACTTGAGCAAAATGGCATGTTTCTGTAGGGGTTTAGTGATGAATTTGTAGGTAGTTCTATAGTCAGGGCCATTAATTTCATAACAGTCTGAGAGAGAGTTCTTGGAGGCTAATGGGAATTTGTTTACTCCTGGAGGCTTTCACGGTGAGCAAAGTTAACAGTTGTGCATTAAGTCTTCAATTTAAAGGTCCGGGTTTTTTTTTCCCTTTGGATTAGGGGAAACACTGATGCCATGGAATAGGCATTTCAGTTTCAGCTTAGAGGTTTGTGGGAGGCTTGGCTGAAGTTAGATGTTTAAAAAATGGTGTTCCTGAGAACAGGAAGAGTTCAGAAATATTAAGAAATAGATTACTTCAGTGTAAAGGGTTTCATTTTAAAGCTTCAGACCAGAAGTGAACCTGAAGGTGTTATCTGAAGCTGAGAAAATCTAAGCTCAGTCATTTGAAAACTCTGGGAAGAGGCTCAAGACTAGGAATTGAAAATGTTAAATTAAGTCTTATAGATGAGAAATAGTAATGAATTCTCTCTGGTGTGAGTACTGCAGATGCTGGAAGGTGCTGAAGAAACTCAACAGGTCTGCCAACATCAATGGAGAGAAAAAGTCAATAATTCAAGTCATTGAACTGTACGGCATGGAAGCAGACCCTTCAGTCCAACTCATTTGTGCTGACCAGATATCCCAATCTGACCTAGTTTCATTTGCCAGCACTTGGCCCATATCCCTTTTGACCTTTTCTATTCATGTACCCATCCAGATGCCTTTTAAAAGTTGTAATTGTACCAGCCTCCATAACTTCATCTGACAGGTCATTCTATACATGTTCTACCCTCTGCATGAAAAAGTTGCCCCTTGGGTCATTTTAAAATCTCTCCCCTCTCACCTTAAATCCATGCCCTCTAGTTTTGGACTTCTATACCGTAGAAGACCTTGGCTATTTCCCCTATCCATGCCCCTGATGATTTATAAGCCTCTGTAAGGTCACCCCTCAGTTTCCAACACTCTAGGGAAAGAAAGCACCAGCCTATTCAGCCTCTCCATATAACATTAACCCTCCACTCCTGGCAGCATCCTTGTAAATCTTAACTGCACCCTGTCAAGTTTAATAACATCTTTCCTATAGATAAGTGGCCAGAATTGGACACAGTATTCTAAAAGTGGCCTCACCAATGACCTCAGTGATAATGGGAACTGCAGATGCTGGAGAATCCAAGATAACAAAATGTGAGGCTGGACGAACACAGCAGGCCCAGCAGCATCTCAGGAGCACAAAAGCTGACGTTTCGGGCCTAGACCCTTCACCAATGACCTGTACAGCAGCAACATAATGTCCCAACTCCTATACTCAATGTTCTGACCAATGAAGGCAGGAGTACCAAATACCTTCTTCTCTATCCTGTCTACCTGTGACTCCACTTTCAAGGAACTATGAATCTGCCCTCCAAGGTCTCTTTGTTCGGCAACACTCCCCAGGTCATTACCATTAATTGTGTAAGTCCTTCCCCAGTTTGCCTTATCAAAATGCAGTATCTCACATTTATCTAAATTAAACTCCATCTGCCACTCTTTAGTCCATTGGTCCATCTGATCAAAGCGCCATTATACTATGCGATAACCTTCTTCACTGTCCACTAGACCATCTACTTTGGTGTCATCTGTAAACCTACTAACCATACCTCCTACAATCACATCCAAATCATTTATGTAAATAACGAAAAGCAGTGGATCCAGCACTGGTCTTTGTGGCACACCGCTGGTCATAGGCCTCCAGTTCGAAAAACACCCCTCCACCACCACCCTTCAATCCAATTTGAAATTCAATTGGCTAGCTCCCCTGGATCCCATATATTCTAACATTACAAATAATTCAACAATGTGGAACATTTTTGAACATTTTCTGAAATCCATATAGCCAGCCACTTACTGCTGTGCCTTTGTAACCTTTGACCCTTTGTCAGAACCCTTTCTGCAGTAGGATTACTAGATTTGCCCTGTAAAGGAGTGCTTTGGGGATTAATGGGATTGTATGTTACCATATATTGCAAAATCTTTAAGTTTTTGTTTTATGTAAATAGCTTTGTTTGTTCTATTTTATGTTAATTTCTTTTGCATAATGAACCACTGTTTTATTTTTAAAACCAAATCTGCAGAATAATGTGCTTGTGTCTTAGTGAGTGTTAAAACAAAAAAAAATCTCTGAAGATTTCTAGAATCTGACTTGACCAGTAGTAACATCTGGGATAATAAGAGGGTAGATCAGCCATGACTGTACAGAGTGGCGGAGCACTCCTAAGGGGCCAAATGGCCTATTCCTGTCTCTAATTTGTACTCTCGTAATCTGCTTAATATATTTCCATGTCTGCACGGTTAGAAGCTTGGAGGGGAACTTATAGAGTGGTGTTCTCATGTATCTGCCACCTTGCCCTTCTAGGTGTTAGAGGTCATGGGTTTGGAAGGTGCTGTTGGAGGAACCTTGCTGCAGTGCATCTTGTAGATAATAATTGTGACTTCGTGTATGAACAGAAAACATCCTCCTCTACTGGTTGCATATCAGTAAACAACACTTTCAGTCAATTTTGGAACATTCTTCCATCAGGTGACCTTGTATGATGGAACGTCAAACATACCCTCGATTCATTGGTAGAGGTCTTAGGCAGCACCAGAGGTCAAAGGTTTTTAGGAATCACCTCTTCCTCCCAGAGAACCAGAGGGCAGCAATCAAGGTCACATGGCTATAACGTGGCTAAGAAGCCAAAATTTGACGATGAAACCAACAGGTAAGCCAGAAAAGCATGGCGGAATGAGGCAACATCTAGAAAATTCCGTTTTGAACACAGCTCAGTATGAGGCTGCTAGTTTATTTTAACATCACACATCATGGGTAGGCTTGTAAAAAAAATAAATACATTCAGAATAAATATATAGATTTTTTAAAAAAAGGCTGACCCTCTAGGTGATGTCATTGACATCGTGTCAAGATTTTGAAGAAGGGTCAAGAGAGACCCTGTGAGGTATAACAGCAGAATCATTCTAGACTTCATTGTCCAAAGGCTGATTAAAAGGAGCCTCAGTTTCTGCCGAAAATCAAACTAAAACAAGGGCGCAGTCACACCACACCCTGCTCTTGAATGGTCTTAGGCTTAATTGACGATGGCAGGATTGCAGTCTAGTGTATGCATCGCACACATAACTCACAGCCACACAAAAATCCAGCCACACTCTGGATGGAAATGGTTCAAGTCTGAAAATAGTTTTCCAGTGGTTGGGACAGGTTTCAGTTGACGAGATTGGGGGAACCCATCAACAGTCAATGGTAAAAGAACCAGATGTAAGCCTTGATTTTTTTTTCAAATAGCCTGGCAAGTTCTTTCAGGAACAGAGGGTCAGAAAAATGTCCGAAAGGGGAATTGGTTACCTACTAGACAGGGAGAAAATAATGTAACACAAAGAACTGCAGATGCTGGAAATCTGAAACCAACAGAAAGTGCTGGAGAAACTCAGTAGGTCTGGCAGCATCTGTTCGAAGAGAGAAACAGAATTAACATGGTGCCAAAGGAGTGAGAGAAAAAAAGATAGGCAAATAAAGGGGCATGGTGATGGTAAGCCGAGAGGAGCTAAGTGCTGAGTAGACTGTTAATGAGAAATGTGAATGGTAGAAAATGGGTTGGCTGTACTGGGAGCAAGCCATGCAGAATAGGGATGTGGTGATAGGCTATTAACATAGAGCAGTGTGATCACATTCTGAAATTATAAACTTCCTGTTGAGTCTTTAAGGTTGTAAGGTACCCAAGCAAAAGATGAGGTATCAAGCCTCTCTGAAGCACTGCAGCCTGGCCTGAGATAAAAATGTTGGCCAAGGAACAAGGCAGAACAAGGCAACTAGAAGTTCAGAGTCAGTTTTACAGATAAGATGGATGTGTTTGACCAAGTGGTCATCCAGTCTGCATTCCATTGGAGATCACATCTAGTACAGTAGACTAGATTGTGCAATTGCATGGGAAGGTGGTTTTGGGGTATGGGGAGGTGTTATGAGTTGAACAGGGTGTTCTGGAAGGAGTAATCCTTGCAGGATATGACAAGCAAGGGGAAGGAAGGAGAAGATGTGTCTGGTAGTGAGATATGGCTGGTGGTGGCAAAAATGGCTGCTTACAGTCCTTTATATACGAAGCCTAGTGGGTTATAAAGTGAGGACCAGAAGGACTCTTGTTGTAGTGAGAGGGAAAGGGTGAGGGCAGAAGAGCAGGAAACAAATCAGACACAGCTGAGGGCCCTGTCAACTAAATTAGCAGAGAGTCCTCAGTTGCAGACAAGGGTGGACATGTCTGAGTTTCCCCACTGCAGGAGGTGGCATCATCAGATAGCTGCAACAGAGATGGAGAAAGTGGGAGAATGGAATGAAGTGCTTACAGGAAGCTAGCTAACTGTCGGAGGGGATGGATTTGTAATGTATATTGGTGGCCAGCCTATCCCCAGAAATGGAAATGGAGACATCAAAGAAGGGAAGGGAGGTCCACTGGATATTTGAAGGGAAGGAAAGATGAGAGCAGAGTGGAAATTGGAAGCAAAATTGATACGTTTTTCCAATTTTGAGCCAGAGAGGGATGCAGCACCAATGATGTCATTGAAAAACTAGAGGAAGAGTTACGGGGAGTAACTCAAGTAAAAGATAGAAAGCAATTTATGTCAGGCTTATGTTGCAAGGACAGGGGCAGGGATAAATTGTGTAGCTCTTTGAAAGGATCAGGATAGTCACATTTTCTGTCCTACGTCATTAAGGTGCTGTTGGAATCTTGGTCGATTGACTATATTACACCGTGGGTAGAACACAGTGGGATTAGTTTAGGGTTGACGTAGGGCCATGGGGAGAGAGCCCAGGTAATGAGATTTGTTTGAAATTAATACAAGACTATGGGGAGAGAGTGGAGCAGTGGGATCAGTTTGGGATTGACATGGGGCTGTAGGGCTGGATGTTCATGATTGGTATGATCTGGGTGTCTCTAAAAAAAAATTCTAGTATGGACAAGATGGGCCTAATGGCCTGTAGTGAGCTCTCTAAATGAGTTAGTGTGGATTAAAAACTGCTGGTAAATGTGGTGTTAAGGCCGTGCCCACCTTTCCTCAAGGGATCATGGCGAATAGTCCCTTTACAAAATGGACTTCCCAGTGTGAGGAATGAGTGAGAGGCGCCCTGGAGCATTAAGTTGAGCATGGAAGATGGCAATGAGATTGAATTGATCAGTTTACAATGATGGATGGAGTTGGTTGTTTTCGGTATGTCAACAAATTGGCAAGGGGAGAACAGATGAAGGGGGTATGAACCTAAAACTGATGTTAATGGCCATTCAAACAAATGGTAGTGGAACAACTGAATTCCCTTCCCCTAACTAATTGGGGTCCACTGGATATTTGATCTGTCCACTCGGTTTAGGTTTTGTAGGGGCAGGATCACAGAAACAAGGCAGGTGGACCCAGTTTGACAACAATCTAACTGGATGGTGCCAGATTTAAGGGGCTGAATGGCCTCTTCCTGAATGTGGATGTGGGACAAAGAGGTGTCGATCCCTGGAACGTGGGAGTCTAGATCCCTGGAAATGGGGTTTCAGGAAACAGACAGCTGGTCTGTGTGCGCAAGGGGAGATGGAGGATTGAGTGGTTCCCTCCAGCAGGCTTGGGGGCTACCTGATAACTGCCTGCCCCCGCTCCGCACACCACTCCATCCTCTATAGCACCCACACCACATTTTTAGTCCCCATTCCCTGTCTGACCTCCCTCCTGGCGATATATGATGGTGCAAAGACCAGGCAAGATTTAAGCCTGTGCATAGAGGGTGCCACATAAGGAGTGGGTGCCACTTCCACCACCTGTGGGTGCTCCTTGCCATGCCCACTGATTGACTGCATTCTCTTTCTCAATGATTGGCTGTTCAGGTCACTAGCACCTTAATTCCACCCCCCAATGCTCCCCTCCACCCACCCCCACCAAACCCCATACCCCAATCCCACCCCCCTGAATGACTCAAGATGCCCATACATTCAACCCCCGCCCCACCCCTTCCCTGCCTCCTAACCCTCCCTTTTCTTGAAGCTTTCATTGACAGCATCGTCCTGTGGACTACGTGTCCGTCTGTAGGGGCTGTCCCTTCCCGTTGCCCATGGTCACCAGCTCATCGCCCATCTTTATGGCCTTCTTCATATCTGGGAGATCGTCCAACAGTTCATGTAGAGACGGCTCCCGATACAAAGCAGCTGCAAGAGAAGGCAGGAGACAGTCAGAATCCAATCACAACAATCTGCATTGACATGCCCCTTTAGCTTAGTCAAAAATAAGCAGTGTCATGGATTTTTATAGTAGCAGTTGTAATGAGGTAAGCTGACTGGACATCGTATAATCTGAATGCCCTTGACTGGGAGTTGTTAATCTGGTTCAATCAGGGAGCCCTTGCTAACGGACATAAACAGGAGTATCAGCAGTTCTGCTCAGTCTGAGAGCTGGCTCTGAAGAAGCTGGGTCAGTGTAAATAAAGGGGGAAAACTCGGTGACAGAGTACCGCAGCTTTGGTGAAGTTAGTTCTGTTATTGAGTGTATCTGACACCATGTGGAGACATACTGGGCACATGATCCCCTCGAGCTACAACGTTAACTTGCAATCAAGGCCTTTCAAAACCGCTTATGATTGGACTCTTACTTTTGTTTCTCCCCCTACCCCCACCCCGTCTTTCCCAGGATATTACTCCTTGTACCTAACGCCCAGTGAGAACGTCACCCGTGCCTTCTGTCCAATGGAGAACCCGAGCCCCAGTTATACATGATATCATCCTAAAGCATAGAAACAGAAGAAGGCCATTCAACCCCTCAATCCAGTTCTCCCTTTAAATGAGATCATACAGATGGTCCAAAAATTTCTTATTCCATTGGCATCAGGTCATAACAAATATGAAGCAAAATTAAGGATAAAGAAGGAATTATTTACAGTACGTACGTGGAAATGAGGCCTATGGCTTGTATGTAAAATAATTTTTCGGTTGTGTCCTTCTTCCCGTATGCCCTCTTTCCACTAAAGATACCCTTTTCGTCAGGGTTGGGTCCATTTGACTGCTCCAGATGCCCTCCCTCACCGTACCTATCTAGTCATGTTTGTAAATTCCAGTAAATATAGCTGTGGTTTGTGTTAACTCTCCTTGTAAATTAACCCATGATGTATAGGCATCACTGCAGTCTCCAAAACCTTTCAGATACTTCCCTTTGTTTTTGAAGACGATTTTGGATTTGGTTCCCCTTCTGTTTCCAATCAGACATTTTTATTTCTTACCAACTCACCGTTTTAGAGAAGATTTTGAAGCTTATCGGAATGAAAGGCATATGTTGCTAAGGGTTTATGTCATGCACTCATCAGGGCAAATGCAATAATGCTAAATTTCAAACCATCACAATGATTTATACGATGGGAAGAAAAGTTGCTCATTGATCGGTATGTCAATTCTGGTTGACTGAGTCGTTGCATTGGGGAAAGCAGTATTGTTCTATAGGCTCCAAGCGAAATGCCTGAATTTATTTCCTTTACTTATAGAGAATGAGCATGTATCTCACTTCTGGAAAAATCTAGGAAATCTGGCATTCTTGCTTTTTCCTGATGAGTGCAAGATGTTAAAAGCTTTCGTGAAATCTGTTCGGCAACAATTCTTTTTCAGCTGATGGTTTGTAAATGGATGTCTTCCCAGTTTTGTGTCTCAGCCAACAGGAGCAGTGGGTTCTTCACTGATTCATGTCCACAGAACCCCTTGTTGCCTCGACAGTGGAGCATCACTGTGTACAGACAGTGGCTATTCAGCCCATCACTTCTGCAATGGCTCTCTGAGCATCTTACTGTCGATCATGACTTGCTTGTTAACATCCTTCATTATAATGAGAGCAGCCCCAATCATAACCTTCACAACAAATATCTCTCATCTCAGGGATCATTTTCCATCTCAGCCCCATCTTGGCATATCCTTCTGGAACTGAGGCAACCAAAGATGGATGAGGTTCAAAGTAAGGGCAGCTCAATAATTTATTAATACTACCACTCAGATTTTTAACACTGCACTCATCTTTGTAAAAGAAAACTAGGCTCCAGTACAGCTGTAGACCTTTTTTAAATATCTTTCCAAACTGTACCCCATCAAGTGTCCCCAGGGGAGGTGGGGTCTCTCCCTTAGGGAAAGGTTCACCGCAAACAGCCAAAAGCAACAGACAGCAGATAGTGTCCATAAGACCATAAGACATAGGAGTGGAAGTAAGGCCATTCGGTCCATCGGGTCCACTCCACCATTTAAATCACGCCTGATGGGCATTTCAATTCCACTTCCATGCACTCTCCCCGTAGCCCTTGATTCCTTGTGAGATCAAGAATTTATTGATCTCTGCCTTGAAGGCATCTAATGTCCTGGGCTCCACTGCACTCATGGCAATGAATTCCACAAGCCAACCACTCTCTGGCTGAAGAAATGTCTCCTTATTTCCGTTTTAAATTTACCACCTCTAATTCTAAGGCTGTGCCCACGGGTCCTAGTCTCCCTGTCTAACAGAAACAACTTCCCAGCGTCCACCCTTTCTGAGCTGTACATTATCTTGTAAGTTTCTATTAGATCTCCCGTCAACCTTCTAAACTCTAATGAATACAATCCCAGGATCCTTAGCCATTCATCGTACGTTAAACCTACCATTCCAGGGATATTCCGTGTGAATCTCTGCTGGACACGCTCCAGGGCCAGTATGTCCTTCCTGTGGTATGGGGCCCAAAATTGGACACAGTATTCTAAATGGGGCCCAACTAAAGCTTTATAAAGTCTCAGAAGCACATCACTGCTTTTATATTCCAACCCTCTTGAGATAAATGACAACATTACATTCACTTTCTTAATCATGGACTCTACCTGCAAGTTAACTTTTAGAGAATCCTGGACCAACACTCCCAGATCCCTTTGTACTTCTGCTTTACGAATTTTCTCACTGTTTAAAAAATAGTCCATGCCTGTATTCTTTTTTCCAAAGTGCAAAACCTCACATTTACTCACATTGAATTTCATCGGCCATTCCTGGACCACCCTCCTAAACTGTCTAAATCTTTCTGCAGCCTCCCCACCTCCTCAGTACTACCTGCCTGTCCACCTATCTTCGTATCATCAGCAAACTTCGCCAGAATGCCCCCAGTCCCTTCATCCACATCATTAATATAAAAGCAAACAGCTGCGGCCCCCACACTGAACCCTGCGGGACACCATTCGTCACCGGTTGCTATTCCGAAAAAGAGCCTTTTATCCCAACTCTCTGCCTTCTGTCAGACAGCCAATCCTCAGTCCAAGCCAGTAGCTGACCTTGAACACCATGGGCCCTCACCTTGCTCAGCAGCCTCCCGTGAGACACCTTGGAAGTCTAGATAGATAACATCCACTGGGTTTCCCTGGTCTAACATACTTTTTACCTCTTCAAAGAATTCTAACAGGTTTGTCAGGCATGACCTCCCCTTACTAAATCAATGCTGACTAGTTCTAATCTGATCCTGCACTTCCAGGAATTTAGAAATCTCATCCTTAACAACGGATTCTAGAATTTTACCAACAACCGAGGTTAGGCTAATTGGCCTATAATTTTCCATCTTTTGCCTTGTTCCTTTCTTAAGCAAGGGGGTTACAACAGCAATTTTCCAATCATCTGGGACTTTCCCAGACTCCAGTGATTTTTGAAAGATCACAACCAAAGCTTCCACTATTTCCTCAGCCACCTCCCTTAGAACTCTAGGATGTAGCCCATCAGGGCCAGGAGATTTATCAATTTTTAGTAAAACTCTGCCCCCTCACTCTCCCTAATTGTTGGCATACTATTCATGTCTTCCACTGTGAAGACTGATGCAAAGTACTTATTAAGTTCTTCAGCTATTTCCTTATCTCCCATCACTAGCCTTCCAGCATCAATTTGGAGCGCCCCAATGTTTACTTTTGCCTCTCGTTTGTTTCTTATGTATTGAAAGAAGCTTTTACTATCATTTCTAATATTACTAGCTAGCCTACTGCCATATTTGATCCTCTCCTTCCTTATTTCTCTCTTTGTTATCCCCTGTTTGTTTTTGCAGCCTTCCCAATTTTCTGCTTTCCCAGTACTCTTGGCCACTTTATAGGCTGTCTCTTCCTTTGATACATTTCCTGACTTCCTTTGTCAGCCATGGCTGTCTAATCCAACCACGGATAATCTTTCTTTTCTTTGGGATGAACCTCTGTACTGTGTCCTCAATTACACCCAGAAACTCCTGCCATTGTTGCTCCACTGTCTTCCCCGCTAGGCTCTGCTTCTACCTTTATTTAACTGTAACACCATTACATTCGATTTTGCCTTCTGTCTTTCAAACTGCAGACTGAGCTCTACCATATTATGATCGCTGCCTCCTAAGTGTTCCCTTACTTTGAGATCTTTTATAAAGTCTGGCTCATTACACAGCACAAAGTCCAGACTAGCCTGCTCCCTTGTGGGCTCCATCACAAGCTGTTCCAAAAAGCCATCCTGCAAACATTCCATGAATTCCCTTTCTTTGGATCCACCAGCAACATTATTCACCCAGTCCACCTGCATATTGAAGTCCCCCATGATCACCGTGACCTTGCCTTTCTGACATGCCCTATCTATTTCCCGGTGCATCTCGCGCCCCTGGTCCTGATCATTGCTAGGAGGTCTGTACATAATTCCCATTATAGTTTTTTTTGCCTTTGTGGTTCCTCAACTCCACCCACACAGACTCCACATCTTCTCACCCTATGTCATTCAGTGCCGTAAATTTAATTTCATTCTTAACTAACAAGGCAACCCCACCCCCTCTGCCCACCTCCCTGTCTTTTCGATATGTTGTGAATCCTTGAATGTTTAACTGCCAGTCCTGAACTCCCTGCAACCATGTCTCTGTGATGCCTACCACATCATAATCTTTCAAGAGGATTTGTGCTGTTAATTCATCTACTTTGTTGCGAATACTATGAGCAGTTAGGTAAAGTGCCTTAATGCTAGCTTTCTTATCATTATTAGAGATATTGGAAATCCTAAGATGTCTTAAGCTATCCTTCCTTTTTGCTGTATTCCTAGTCTGCCTCGAGCTTAAATCCACCTGTACATGCTATCCTGTTGCTTATCTTTCCATTTAACTCCATACTCACTGTCACTTTCACTTTCCCTTCCCCCGACTCAGAAGTTTGAAGTCCTACTGACCACCCTATCTATCCTTTTCGCTAGAACACTGGTTCCAGGTCGGTTCAGGTGGAGACCGTCCCAACGGTACAGATCCCCCTGGTTCCAAAACTGATGCCAATGCCCCATGAAATGGAATCCCTCTTTCCCACACCAATCCCTTAGCCATGTGTTTACTTCCCTAACGTTCTTTTCCCTATGCCAATTGGCACGTGGCTCGGGCAGTAATCCGGAGATTATGACCCTTGAGGACCTGTACTTCAATTTCTTTCCTAGTGCTTGATAATCCCTGAACAGGTCCTCTACCCTCGCTTTGTCCATGTTGTTAGTCCCAACATGGAACACAACAACTGGATCCTCCCCCTCCCGCTCCAATATCCTTTCAACCCGGTCAGAGATGTCCCGCACCCTGGCACCGGGCAGGCAACACACCATGCGGGACTCCCGATCCGGCTTGCATAGGATACTATCTGTCCCTCTAATTATAGAATCCCCTATAACACCTACCTGTCTTTTTGCACACCCTCTTGAATGACCTTCTGCGCCACAGTGCCATGGTCAGCTGGCTCATCCTGTCCACAGTCCTTTTCCTCAACCGTACAGGGAGCAAGAATCTCATACCTGTTGCTCAAGGTCAAGGGCTGAGGCTCCTGCACTCCTGAACTCAGAATCCCCATACCTGCCTCACTTACAGTCACACCTTGTTGTCCCTGAACACTTTCCAGTGTCTAGTGATGCTGGACAGGGATTAAACCAGCATTGGTCACCAAGGAGATGTTGGCAAAAAGTATTCCCATTTAGCATCTCATGGAACTTCAATAATTGCCAAGGCATTTGTGAATGGGAGAAAGATATATGGAGGATGAGAACAGGTGAGCACCTTGTAATGGTTGCTTTACCTTCGATGAGTTTGGGAAGAAAATGTGCAGCCCTCTTAGTTTTCTTCACTCTGTTGCCTTTCATGGTCTCCCCTTCCTTGTTGATGCCGAGGTACCACGACCGGCCAGATTCCCGTTGTCGGTACAGGACCGAAGAGTATGTCACATAGTAATTCTCAAACACGGACTCCTTGAACTTGCATTCAGATGTGAAGTGCTCCTGTGGAGTTTAGAACAAGATTAACTTTACTTTCTGATCTCTGGTGTAGTATCTTTCCCCGGCTCCTTCCCTTCGAGTTTTGGTTCCCATTGTACTGAAAAAATCAAATTCTCATGCTCATGGGCTTTAACTTTCACACTGACAGGCCTCACTGTGCATCTCTCACTCACAGGCGTCACTGTCCCTCTCACACTCTCAGGTTTCACTGTCCCTCTCACACTCAAAGGCTTCACTGTCCCTCTCACACTCACAGGCTTCACTGTCCCTCTCACATTGACAGGCCTCACTGTCCCTTTCACACTCACAGGCTCAACTGTCCCTCTCACTGAAAGGCCTCACTCCCAGGCTTCACATCTTATACAGAGACCTCACTGTATCTCTCACAAACATAGGCCTCAGGTTTTACACAGCCCTCACTGTTTCTCTCAAACTCACTGGCTTCACATCTCACACTCAAAGAACAAAGAACAATATAGCACAGGAACAGGCCCTTCAGCTCTCTAAGCCTCTGCTGACACGATTTGCCCTTCCATACTAAAACTGCCTTCACTGAAAGGATCCATATCCCTGTATTCCCTTCCTATTCATGTATTCATCCAGGTGCTTCTCAAACGCTGCTATTATGTCTGCTTCCACAACCTCCTCTGGCAGTGCTTTCCAGGCACTCACCACCCTTTGTTTGAAAAACGTGCCTCACTCATCTCTTTTGAACTAATAAGTCTATTTGCTTCTAAATGAGTAAAGATCTTATCCCTGAGAATGTTTTCCAATAATTTCCCTACCAGCAACATGAGGCTCACAGGTCTGTAATGTTCAAGATTATGCCTGTTACCCTTCTTGAACATTGGGACAACATTGATTCTTCTCCAGTCCTCTGGCACCTCATCTGTGGCCAAAGAGGATACAAAGATGTCTGTCAATGCTCCAATGTTCTCTTGTCTTCCTGAATATTCTGGGTTAGATCATCAGGACCCTGGGACTTATCTACCGTAAGGCACACAACAACTCTTCTCTTTTAATAGGAACATGATTTAGAAACTCAACACTCCCTTCCCTGAGATCATCCTCCACCAATTCCTTCTCTTTAGTGAATACCGGCACGAAGTATTCATTTAAGACCTCACCTACCTTTTCCGGCTCCACATATGGATTCTCTCCTTTATCCCTGAGTAAGCCAACCCTTTCCCTGGCTACCCTCTTGATTTTTTATATATGTATATAAAACCTTGGGATTCTCCTTAAACCTGTTTGCCAATGACCTTTCATAATCCCTTTTAGCCCTACTAATTCCTTGTTTATGTTCTTTTTTACTTTCTTTATATACTTCAAGGGCTTTGTCAATTCCCATCCTCCTAGACCTTACATATGCTTTCTTTTCCTTTTTGACTAAGATCATAACATTCCTGGTCATCCAAGCTTCACGTAACTTGCCATGCTCATCCTTCATTCTCACAGGAACATGCAACTCCTGAACTCTTATCAACTGCTGTTTGAACTACTCCCACGTACCCTCAAACAGCCACCTCCAATCAGCATTCTCCAGTTCCTGTCTAATATTCTTGCGGTTCACCTTAACCCAGTTTGACACCTTTTTCTGAGGAATACTGTTATCCCTATCCATGAGTATCTTAAAACTCACTGTATTATGGTCACTACTCAGACCTCACTGTCTCTCTCACCCTCACAGGCTTCACACCTCCCACTCTGACTTCATTGTCCCTCTCTCACTCACTGGCCTCAGTGTCTCTTTCACATTCACAGGCCTTATTGTTTCTCTCACAAACACAAGCTTCAAGTCTCACACTCACATGCCTCACTGTCCCTCACACTCGCATGTCTCACTGTCTCTCTCATACACACAGGCCTCAAGTCTCACACAAACAGGCTTCCCTGTCCCTTTACGATTCACAATGTGAGTGGGCTGTCACAGTCAAGCCCAGTTTAACACAGTGTGGGCCTCACTGCCATCACTGGCTGGGACTGGTAGGAGTCCATTCAACTCAGGCAAAGTGAGGGATTAGAGGAATGTTAGATGAAGTGTGTATTCAAACCCAGAGAAGCAAGGTCTAGAATTATTAACATTAAAAAGAAGGAACCATGCAGCCCCTTGATCTTACTCTACAACATAATTCATGTCGGTCTGTATCTAGCTGCATTTACCTGCTTTGACACCATTTCCCTTAACACCAACAAAAAAAATCTAAGTATTAAAAGGCTGAAATGATTCCCAGCAATAACAGCCATTCTGGAGGAATAGATTTGGATTTCTGCTCTTTTTATGAAAAAGTGCTACCTAACATTATCATCTGAATCCTGAGGGAGGGTCATCAGACCCGAAATGTTAATTCATATTTTTCTTCACAGATGCTGCTGAGCTTTTTCAGCAACATCTGTTTTTGTTCCTGATTTACAGCATCCGCAATGCTTTCAGTTTTTATCATCCTCTGATTGTTGGCCCTAATTTGAAAGTTCTGGACTCCCTCCAGACAGAGAATTGTGTTGGCCTCATCAAATTACCTTAACATAATATACAGGTCAGTTGTGTTGTGACAATGAATCAAAACCCTGAAGTATTTATAATTATGTTTTGCTTTTAATTTAAAAATTTGACTAGCTTAATTTGGGATTATGTTCAGCATGGACTGGTTGGACTGAAGGTGCGTTTCCATGCTTATTATTCTATTTTTTTCTTAAAACGAGGACTGCTACAGAGATAAAGAGAAATCATGAATGTAAATTCAGTGAGTGTCTGGAAAAGTTCTTGTGAAAATGTCAAACCTGTGAAGTGTCAAGGAAACTTCAAACAGGGTGTGACGGCAAGACATAAGAACCACATTCTTGGTCATAAACAATGGGGCTGACTATTGGCAGGACTGTACTGAACAGGGCTTACACCTGGTGTGTGTGTGTGTGTGTGTGTGTGTGTGTGTGTGTGTGTGTGTGTGTGTGTGTGTGTGTGTGTGTGTGTGTGTGTGTGTGCCCCTGCACCACAAATAAAAGGTAAAAAAAACTCTCACGCTCTGAATGCTGGAATTCAGAAACTGTCAAAATGAATCAGAACAACAGAATTTCCACCAACCTTTACAACCAAGATCCTTGAAATTAGCTGCCAACATTATTGTTACTAGTGTCATCCAGTAATAGCTACAACATTGTCTTATGTGTTGTTCACAAGAAATTCAGACTGATCTGTATATCTATTTCATTTTTATTTTTGGGCTCGCATCTTATTTCTAGTCTTTTTGTGTGTATATGTGTCACACTATTATTTGTTCTTGTGTTTTGTAATCAATAAACTTGGTCTTTTTCTTAATTCAGGAAAGTCTGGTTAGGTTGAGTCCTTTCTTTTTAAATGCAAGTTCATTTGAAACTGGGAGAAATGTTTCCACAAAAGAGAGATTCTTCTAAGTTAATCTTGTTGTCACCAACCAAGGAAACAGGTGATTTACCAAAGAGAATCAGTTCAACCTCGCCACCAGGGAGCTTAACAATTTGGAGTATCTGGTGCAGAACGGTAGCAAATTGGAGAACTTTACCTGGGGCGGTCATCACAGCTGGATCACCTTGAAATGTCTGGGGATTGAGGGAAACCACTGCTCATGTTTTAACATTTTTAGCTTAGTCCAATCTATTCTTCCTGTGGTGCAGGATACAGAACTGAATCGAGTTGGTCCAACTACAGCTTTGTATGACTTGTATCGCAGCTTTTGCAGTTGAAGTAAAAGCCAACAGCTAACACAAAGAAACTGAATCACTGTCCCTAAGCAAATGAGAAAGTGATGTCAAAAGACGTTTACACGAGCCTAGACGGAATTCAGTCCAGTGTGAGGAAGGCAAAAGAAGTGCTGTGCTGGTAAGACATAATGACCACATTTCTGGTTATTTCTGGTTACTAAGATACATATGGAAGCCCTGACAACACATTACATCTTGACAGATTATAGATTAAGCTCTTAATTCTCGCAGGAGCTGTTTACCTTTCAGAATCACAGAATTGAAACAGCACAGGAGTCAATTCAGCCTATGTGCCTGCACTAGCTTTTCAAAAGAGCATCAATATCTAATGTCAGTCTCGTACCTTTGTCCTATACCCTGGCACTCCTCTCAGAATGCCCTTTTGACTGCCTCATTTGAACTGAGTCAACCTACAGCAGGTGGACCGCAGCAGTCCAAGAACTCAGCTCTCCTCCACCTTCTTAAGAGCAACTTGGGATAGGCAATAAATGCTGGTTCAACCAGTGACACTGACCTCCCACAAGGGAATAAAAAAAATGCACCTCCTCTGCCAATCAGAGCCCACATGCCAACCAACCAGTACTCTCCAACACGATATTGGCAAAAATCCCTTTATTTTTGGAGTCCTGATAAATGCAAGGCGAAAAACATTGCAGATTGCAAGAGACAGACAAAAAGTGAGACAGACTTGATTCCACGTACTCTGTTTTCACATGAGATGACATTCTTTGTAAACTGCGTCTGTGGCTAACATGCAATTGCAAAAGATAGTGCATGCAATGTGCATTGTTCTTTTCATGAAAAGGAGGATAGTTAGAGAAATGGTTTGGTACACTCCTGCTTTCTATGGGAAGTACAGCTTCGCCACAGTCATGACACTTTCAGGGACTCACTGCACTGAGTAGCCAACTTAGCTTTTGTGATTGTTCTGTGGACTTGTCTTTGATATTAATTGGCCACGCGTTGAAACAGGACACGCTGAGAGATATTCCCTACTCTGCTGAAATTAGAATGACACATAGTCCTCTCAGTGGGAAGCAGGGAGAATTCCTGCTGAATACACACAAAAATGAAAGAGAGTAGGAGTGAATCAGCTTTTGCAGTTGAAGTAAAAGCCAACAGCTTACACAAAGATAATAAAATGTGAGGCTGGATGAACACAGCAGGCTAAGCAGCATCTCAGGAGCACAAAAGCTGACGTTTCGGGCCTAGACCCTTCATCAGAGAGGGGGATGGGGAGAGGGAGCTGGAATAAATAGGGAGAGAGGGGGAGGCGGACCGAAGATGGAGAGTAAAGAAGATAGGTGGAGAGAGTATGGAGAGAGTGGCCATGGGCACCCGCATGGGCCCCAGCTATGCCTGCCTCTTTGTAGGTTACGTGGAACAGTCCCTCTTCCGCACCTACACAGGCCCCAAACCCCACCTCTTCATCCGGTACATTGATGACTGTATCGGCGCCGCCTCTTGCTCCCCAGAGGAGCTCGAACAGTTCATCCACTTCACCAACACCTTCCACCCCAACCTTCAGTTCACCTGGGCCATCTCCAGCACATCCCTCACCTTCCTGGACCTCTCAGCCTCCATCTCAGGCAACCAGCTTGTAACTGATGTCCATTTCAAGCCCACCGACTCCCACAGCTACCTAGAATACACCTCCTCCCACCCACCCTCCTGCAAAAATTCCATCCCCTATTCCCAATTCCTCCGCCTCCGCCGCATCTGCTCCCACGATAAGACATTCCACTCCCGCACATCCCAGATGTCCAAGTTCTTTAAGGACCGCAACTTGCCCCCCACAGTGATCGAGAACGCCCTTGACCGCGTCTCCCGTATTTCCCGCAACACATCCCTCACACCCCGCCCCCGCCACAACCGCCCTAAGAGGATCCCCCTCGTTCTCACACACCACCCTACCAACCTCCGGATACAACGCATCATCCTCCGACACTTCCGCCATTTACAATCCGACCCCACCACCCAAGACATTTTTCCATCCCCTCCCCTGTCTGCTTTCCGGAGAGACCACTCTCTCCGTGACTCCCTTGTTCGCTCCACACTGCCCTCCAACCCCACCACACCCGGCACCTTCCCTTGCAACTGCAGGAAATGCTACACTTGTCCCCACACCTCCTCCCTCACCCCTATCGCAGGCCCCAAGATGACATTCCACATTAAGCAGAGGTTCACCTGCACATCTGCCAATGTGGTATACTGCATCCACTGTACCCGGTGCGGCTTCCTCTACATTGGGGAAACCAAGCGGAGGCTTGGAGACCGCTTTGCAGAACACCTCCGCTCAGTTCGCAACAAACAACTGCACCTCCCAGTCGCAACCATTTCCACTCCCCCTCCCATTCTCTAGATGACATGTCCATCATGGGCCTCCTGCACTGCCACAATGATGCCACCCGAAGGTTGCAGGAACAGCAACTCATATTCCGCTTGGGAACCCTGCAGCCTAATGGTATCAATGTGGACTTCACCAGTTTCAAAATCTCCCCTTCCCCTACTGCATCCCTAAACCAGCCTAGTTCGTCCCCTCTCCCCACTGCACCACACAACCAGCCCAGCTCTTCCCCCCCACCCACTGCATCCCAAAACCAGTCCAACCTGTCTCTGCCTCCCTAACCGGTTCTTCCTCTCACCCATCCCTTCCTCCCACACCAAGCCGCACCCCCAGCTACCTACTAACCTCATCCCACCTCCTTGACCTGTCCGTCTTCCCTGGACTGACCTATCCCCTCCCTACCTCCCCACCTATACTCTCTCCACCTATCTTCTTTACTCTCCATCTTCGGTCCGCCTCCCCCTCTCTCCCTATTTATTCCAACTCCCTCTCCCCATCCCCCTCTCTGATGAAGGGTCTAGGCCCGAAACGTCAGCTTTTGTGCCCCTCAGATGCTGCTTGGCCTGCTGTGTTCATCCAGCCTCACATTTTATTATCTTGGAATTCTCCAGCATCCGCAGTTCCCATTATCTCAGCTTACACAAAGAAACTGAATCACTGTCCCTAAGCAAATGAGAAAGTGATGTCAAAAGACGTTTACACGAGCCTAGACGGAATTCTGAGTGGGCATCCTTCAGCAGCTTTCAGTGAGTTATGCTGAGCAGGGGCTGCTTCCTTTGGAGAATTTCAGCGCAGTTTTCCTGATACCTGACCCAGTTCTGAGAACCAGAGAACCCAATAGTCACAATGACTGGGCAAAGCTGTAAGTGAGAGACTGAGACATCAGTCAGGAACGTGTCCTACAGCACAGACAGAATGAGGACACTTCTACCTCATGTTCTGGATGCCTTGTGTACAATGCAAATGGAAACAACCATGCAAGGAGAACCTGTACTCTGCAGTGTGAGTACAGACTGCAGTGCACACACACACACACTAACACGCTCACGCACACTGACACACAGTCACACATACACTCACCACACACATACTTACCCCCCACACACACTTAACCATACACACACTCACACTTACACACTGTCTCACAAACACACAGTTACGCATGCTGTCTCTTCTGTCACACTCCCTCTGCTCTCTTTCTTTGTCTCACATTTTTTCACACACTTTCTCACACACACATTTCTTTGACACACATAAACACATACTTACTCATGCACACAACTTTACTTAGCTGTTCACACGTACATACACACACTCATATTCTCACACAGACACACACTCATACACACTGTCTTACAAACAGTTACGCATACTCTCTCTTCTGTCACACTCCCTCTGCTCTCGGTCTTTGTCTCACACATTCTCACAATACACATACTTTGGCGTGCACACCTCACACACACATTTCTCTCATGCAGTCTCTTTTGCACAACACCCCTACACACACCCACACACAGACACACTCATTCTCTCTCACACAGACGCACAGTATATATGTTTAATTTAAAGAGCTGCGACGTTCATTGGTACTGATAAGTCGAGTGATGTTAGTGCTGGGTGGATGAAATATTACAGCAGCAACCCAACAATCCCAGGCAGGACATATACAGCATCGGCTAAAGACTGAGTGAAGCTGCCTCTAACTCCTTCAAGCTGAAAGTTAAGCTTGACACAGTGCCCCTCAAACACTCCAAGGACAGGCACAACGTGGGGTTAGATATAGAATAAAAGCTCCCTCTCTGTGCGTGTTGGCTCACTCAAACTCGGGGAGATTTGATCTAGTCTATGACTACTGCAGTAGGTTTTCATCAGGTTGCTCTGTATGTGGGTATCTCCAACTCCAGAGTCTTCCCTAGTCCCCTACTCACAGTCACTCACCGATGTATACAAGTGGCCATCGCAATTCATGGCAACGTAGAGTCCAGTCTTCACCCCTTGAATCGCCACCACTCTCAGTCCGACTGGAATTAGATTAAAGAGAGCTGAGAAAAAGAAGATGCAATTGAGTTGTATTGAGCCTCACCAAAATCTCATTGTGTGTGTTTGTGAAGGGAGAGAGGGAGATCTCCAAAATATCCTGTTCACCCAAAAGTTCTCTCTTCTTCTGTAACAAACATGCCACCCACCCCAATCTCGCTCACTCACTACTAGACGTTTGCCGGACAGTTTTCCCAGACACACCGGTTCCCTGCAGGGGGAGCCCTGGCATTTCTGTGAGAACACAGCGTGGGGCTAGAGGAATACAGCAGGCCAGGCAGCATCAGAGGAGCAGGAAAGTTGACGTTTTGGGAAAATTTCTGAAGCAGGGTTTCGACCCGAAATGCCAACTTCCCTGCTCCTCTGATACTGCCTGGCCTGCTGTGTTCCTGCAGCTCCAGGCTGTGTTGAATCTGACTTCAGCATCGGCAGTTCTTGCTATCTCTGCATTGCTGTAGCACCTTCCACTGCCTCAGGACTTGCAGAAGCACCTTGCGAGCATGGGAAGAGTTGCGAGCGATAAACAGCGTAGCAAGATCCGACAGCCTGCAACTAGATAAAGTGCTTAACGACTGAAGGGTAGCTGGTCATAGCGTGAGCGTTCAGCTTGTAGGACTAACACCAGACCTGGGTTGTGGCAGTGGGGGCGGGGAAAATCTTTTATCAAAACACCCCAGAAAAACATTCCGACAGGAGATCATGAACTCTAACTCACAGAAACAGAAGGCATCGGACAAAGTGCAGAGGTTTCACTGGAAACAAGCAGTGTCGGTCACCGCAGTCCAAACATCCATCTCCCCCAACCAACTTTTACCTCCCTGTCCATCAAAGTCTGCCCCTCTACTGAACCAGAGTGGGAGCAAATCCTTCCCCGTTCCCGACGGACTGAGCCTCACCGGCAGTGTATTTCGGCGAGCCGTGAGGGGGTGAAAGGCGCTACAGGAATGCAGGGCCTCCTCCAGGGACTTCTTTTTTAACACCCCCCCCCCCCACTTTAAATCTCTTCACAGGATGTGGGCATTGGCTTGCTCGGCCAGCATTTTCTGTCTGTCACTAGTCGGCCAGCCACCTTGCTGTGGGTCTGCAGTCACACGTAGGTCAGACCAGCTAAAGGTGTTAGTGAACCAGGTGGGTATTTAACAACAATCGATATTGTCAGTGTTTTAACTGAACTCGAAAGTTTACCATCTGTCGAGGTGGGATTTGAACCCATGTCCCCAGAACATTAGCCTGGGGGTTCTGGATTAGCTGATTCACTAGGCTAACCCCCTCTGCCTAATAGCTTGTTCTCCTGTTATACTGTCTGGAACATTCCTTTGTACCTCAGTGTGCAGAAGGACATCACCATTACAAATAGCAGCACTTTGTTCATGCACCCCTCACCCATTTGTACCCTGTCACCCACTCCCCCCTCACCCCCTTCTCCCCCCAACCCCTTCTCCTCCACACCCACTGCACACCTCCTCCTCCTCTACCTCACCCTCACGGACACCTCCCTCTCACCCACTCCTTCCCATTCTCCTCCCCAACACCTGCTCACCCCGCCCCCACCCCCACCTCATCTGTGTCCACTCCACCGAGGGGTCATGCCCCAAATGACATTGACTCACCATAGGTACTCATCTCTTCCTTTGTGCCATCGAGCCCACCATCAGGCACCAGCTGTAGGTAATACCCAACCTGACAGTACAGGCGGGTGATGATGCCCCTGAGCTGGGGATCTAGAGAGGAGTGGGAAAAAGGTAAAAGTCATGTTAATATAGTTCCCTGCACAGCATCAGAATATTCTGCCCCCTCCACCAACTGAATACCTCTTGAAGTGGCCGTCAAACTTGTGGTGACAGAAAACACAGCAGCCTGTTACTAAACGGCAAGATCCCAGAGCCGCAAGAAGATCGATGACTTGAAATATATGCATTTTTCTAAAACAAGAATGTGTTGTTCGAGATACAAGAATCATCCAGAGGCTCAGGGTGGAGAGTGAGCCACTTTGGGTACACAGGAGAAGTTGTTTGCAGTTATTGGACGCCAATTGTTTCAAGTCCCAGGATTTTGCTCCAAGTATCTCCAAGATACTCCACCATCTCCATCATATAAAGATTCATCATAGGAGCCAGCAAAAACTTCAGCTATGATCATGTATAATCCGACAATGGATCAGCGCCAGGTGGGAGCCTTGGGCAGTATCCAACTACCAGGTGATGAGTCCAGGCCACATGAACAGCCAAGCAATGACCATTTGGAACAAGAGGACCTAAACTATTCTCCTCTAATCATCGATTGTTGTAAAAACCCACCTGGTTCACTAATGTCCTTTAGGGAGGGAACTCTGCCCTCTTTACCCCATCTGGACAACACTTGACTCCAGACCCACAGAACTGGATTATGACTTTTAACTGCCCCCTAAAATGGTCAAGCAAGACCCTCAAGGGCAATTAGAGCTAGACAACAATGTCCACATCCCACGAAACGGTAAAGATACAAAAACTCTGAGCCCTCTGTCAAATGATTGTGTGTTCAAGTCCGACATTGGAGTTAGAATCTTAGAACTGGTACAGTGCAGAAAGAAGTCATTCAGCTCATTGAGTCTCCACTGACCCTCCAAAAAATATCCCACTCACACTCAGCCCAACATACTATCTCCACAATTCTGCAATTTAGCACGGCCAATCCATCCCAGCCTGCACATCCCTAGGCACTATGGGACAATTTAGCATGGCCAATCCATCCCAGTCTGCACATCCCTAGGCACTATGGGACAATTTAGCAAGGCCAACCCACCCTAACTTGCACATCCCTGGGAACTACGGGACAATTTAGCACGGCCAATCCACCCTAACCCGCACATCCCTGGGCACAATGGGACAATTTAGCACAGCGAATCCACCCTAACCCGCACATCCCTGGGCACTACGGGACAATTTAGCATGGTCAATCCGCCCTAACCCGCACATCCCTAGATACTATAGGACAATTTAGCACGGACAATCCACCCTAACCTGCACATCCCTGGACACTACAGGACAATATAGCACGGCCAATCCACCCTAGCCTGGATATTATGGGACAATTTAGAATGGCCAATCCACCCTAACTTGCACATCCCCGGACAATACGGGCCAATTTATCATGGCAAATCCACGTAACCTGCTGAGGGATCGTGTTCAATAATGACCCAGATTGGTGCGTGGCAAAAATAGCCTCTTTATTGAGCATCCACAGTAGCACAGTTTGAGGCAGCAATAGAATCCAAAGTACAGTTTTAGAGTAGAGAGATAATGGGATCTGCAGATGCTGGAGAATCCAAGAATACAAGGTGTGGAGCTGGATGAACACAGCAAGCCAAGCAGCATCTTAGGAGAACAAAAGCTGATGTTTCGGGCCTAGACCCTTCATCAGAAAAGGGGGTTGGGGAAAGGGTTCTGAAATAAATAGGGAGAGAGGGGGAGGGGGAGGCAGATTGAAGGTGGTTAGAGAAGATTTTTATTAATGACTTGGACGAGGGGATTGAAGGATGGGTCAGCAAGTTTGCAGACGACACAAAGGTCGGAGGTGTCGTTGACAGTGTAGAGGGCTGTTGTAGGCTGCAGCGGGACATTGACAGGATGCAGAGATGGGCTGAGAGGTGGCAGATGGAGTTCAACCTGGATAAATGCGAGGTGATGCATTTTGGAAGGTCGAATTTGAAAGCTGAGTACGGGATTAAGGATAGGATTCTTGGCAGCGTGGAGGAACAGAGGGATCTTGGTGTGCAGATACATAGATCCCTTAAAATGGCCACCCAAGTGGACAGGGTTGTTAAGAAAGCATATGGTGTTTTGGCTTTCATTAACAGGGGGATTGAGTTTAAGAGTCGTGAGATCTTGTTGCAGCTCTGTAAAACTTTGGTTAGACCGCACTTGGAATACTGCATCCAGTTCTGGGCGCCCTATTATAGGAAAGATGTGGATGCTTTGGAGAGGGTTCAGAGGAGGTTTACCAGGATGCTGCCTGGACTGGAGGGCTTCTCTTATGAAGAGAGGTTGACTGAGCTTGGTCTCTTTTCATTGGAGAAAAGGAGGAGGAGAGGGGACCTAATTGAGGTATACAAGATAATGAGAGGCATAGATAGAGTTGATAGCCAGAGACTATTTCCCAGGGCAGAAATGGCTAGCACGAGGGGTCATAGTTTTAAGCTGTTTGGAGGAAAGTATAGAGGGGATGTCAGAGGCAGGTTCTTTACGCAGAGAGTTGTGGGAGCATGGAATGCGTTGCCAGCAGCAGTTGTGGAAGCAAGGTCATTGGGGTCATTTAAGAGACTGCTGGACATGTATATGGTCACAGAAATTTGAGGGTGCATACATGAGGATCAATGGTCGGCACAACATTGTGGGCTGAAGGGCCTGTTCTGTGCTGTACTGTTCTATGTTCTATGTTCTATGTTTGTTCTATGATACGTGGAGAGGAGACAGACAGGTTAAAGGGGCAGGAATGGAGCCTGTAGTGGTGAATATAGGTGGCGAGGTAGGGAGGGGATAGGTCAGTCTGGGGAGGATGGACAGGTCAAGGGGGCGGGATGAGGTTAGGAGGTAGGAAATACAGGTGCAGCTTGAGGTGGGAGGAGGGGATAGGTGAGAGGAAGAACAGGTTAGGGAGGCGGGGACGAGCTGAGCTGGTTTTGGGATGCAGTTGGGGGAAGGAAGATTTTGAAGCTTGTGAAATCCACATTGATGCCATTGGGCTGCAGGGTTCCTAAGTGGAATATGAGGTGCTGTTCCTGGAACCATCAGGTAGCATTGTCGTGGCACTGCAGGAGGCACAGGATGGACATGTCGTCTAAGGAACTTGAAGGGGAGTTGAAATGGTCCGCGACTGGGAGGTGCAGTTGTTTGTTGTGAACTGAGCGGAGGTGTTCTGCAAAGTGGTTCCCAAGCCTCCACTTGGTTTCCCCAATGTAGAGGAGGCCACAACGGGTCTGGCGGATGCAGTATACCACATTGGCAGATGTGCAGGTGAACATCTGCTTGAAATGGAAAGTCATACCGGGGGCCTGGGATGTGGGTGAGGGAGGAGGTGTGGGGCCAAGTGTAGCACTTCCTGCGGTTGCAGGGGAAATTTCTTCTAGGACCGCAACTACTCCCCCCTGCAGTAGTTGAGAATGCCCTTGACCGTGTCTCCCGCATTTCCTGCAACTCATCCCTCACACCCCATCCCCGCAATAACCGCCATAAGAGAATCCCCCTAATCCTCACATACCACCCCTCCAACCTCTGCATACAATGCATCATCCTCTTCCTCTGTTATATCGATGACTGTATCGGTGCCGCCTCATGCTCCCAAGAGGAGCTCAAACAGTTCATCCACTTCACCAGCCCCTTCCACCCTAACCTCAAGTTCACCTGGACCATTTCCAACACAACCCTCCCCTTCCTGGACCTCTCTGTCACCATCTCAGGCAACCACCTAGAATCTGATATCCATTTCAAACCCACCGACTCCCACAGATACCTAGAATACACCTCCTCCCACCCACCTTCCTGTAAAAATTCCATCCCCCATTTCCAATTCCTTTGCCTCCGCCGCATCTGCTCCCAGGATGAGGCGTTCCACCCCCAGACATCCCAGATTTCCTCGTTCTTCAAGAACTGCAACATTCCCCCCGGCAGTGATCGAAATTGCCTTCGACCGTGTCTCCCGCATTTCACGCACCTCATCCCTCACTCCCCGTCCCTGCAATAACCACCAAAAGAGAAATCCCCCTCATCCATACCACCCCATATACCATATACCACCCCACCAACCTACGGATACAACGCATCATCCTCCGACACTTCCGCCATCTACAATCCGACCTCACCACCAAAGATATTTTTCCATCCCCACCCTCACTGCCTTCCGGAAAGACCACTGTCTCCGGGACTCCCTTGTCCGCTCCACACTCCCCTCCAACCCCACCACGCCCTGCACTTTCCCCTGTAACTGCAGGAAGTGCAACTCCTGTCCCTACACCTACCCCCCCCCCACCCCCATCCCAGGACCCAAGATGACTTTCCACATCAAGCAGATATTCACCTGCACATCTGACAATGCGGTATACTGCATCCGCTGTACCTGTTGTGGCTTCCTCGACATTGGGAAAACCAAGCGGAGGCTTGGAGACCACTTTGCAGAACACCTACTCTCAGCTCACAACAAACAACTGCACCTCTCAGTCGCAAACCATTTTAACTCCCCCTCCCATTCTTTAGATGACATGTCCATCATGGGCCTCCTGCAGTGCCACAATGATGCCACCTGAACGTTCCAGGAACAGCAACTCATATTCCGCTTGGGAACCCTGCAGCCTAATGGTATCAATGTGGACTTCACCAGCTTCAAAATCTCCCCTTGCCCCAACTGCATCCCAAAACCAGCTCAGCTTGTTCCTGCCTCCCTTTGATGCAGAAACCGGTCTAAATACTGCTTACAGCATGGGAATTGAAAGGTGTAAAGACACAGTAATGAATTGGAAAGGGTGTTTAATTGAGTTTAATGCAGTTTTATGAATGAGTAAATGGAAACGTGATTTCGTAAACATAGTGTGCTTGCGAGTGAGTTAGTAAAGAGAATCGTAAAACAATATCTCACAGCCCCCTCCCTTTTCATTCTACTGAGACCCTTCAGAGAGACTCACTCAATTCCTCTCATAACTCAAATGTACCACTTAGGTCTTTCAGATGTTGGAGGGGGTGTGTGGAGAAGTAATTCGTATGTTGGGGACGGGTGGGTATCTTCCAGGCAGCCGATACCTGTGAGGAGGCAGAGCTTACAGCATGTATTAGTGCTCGCAATAAGGCAAAAGGGCGTCACACATATAATTACTCAAGTCGACCCTCTGTCGGTCTATTGTCCTGGGTGAGGGCATTGGCCTGCCTGTCACTATTTCAAATGGACTCCGACCTGTCATTTTGTCGGGGATAGGCCTGACACTGCACAGAGCTATTGGAAAAGCCTGGGGCCAGGCCATTCCCTCCTGATAATATTTAGCTGATATAGTTGCTGATTTGTGGACCTGACTCATCCTTTCCACCTGCCCTGATGATTGAGGATGATAGGGACAGTGACAGTTCCAGCTGACTCTTAATAACAGAAAACCTCCTGACACACTGTTCCTGTGAAATGAATCCCCTGATCTGACTCGATGCTAGTGAGTAGTCCCCACTGGGGTATGGAATCCTTAACCAGTACTTTGGCTGTGTGATTAGCTGTGGCCTTCCTCACGGGAGCAGCTTCTAACATGAGGAAAACCTGTTTGCAAATACAAAGATGTCTGAGTAACTTTGACAGCGTGGGAGCGAGAAATAAGCAACTCGCCAGTTTTCACATACATTTAAATTTTAGCACTATGGTGTCATGTCATTGTATCTATCGTACACAAGTTTGTGTGACATTGGTCGTGGGAAAGCAGCAGATTGTTTAAACTCTTGCTAAATGCGGGCTGTTACTCCCAATGGGATTAGAATATCTGTCTGGTCTGACCTTATGTAATTAAGAGATGATAGTCCTGGGAAGCAGGCCCTTCAGCACAACAAGTCCACACTGAGCCACAGAGCATCCCACCCAGATCCAACCACCTAATCTACACATCCCTGAACACTAAAAGTAATTTAGCATGGTCAATCCACCTAGCCTGCACATCTTTGGACCGTGGGAGGAAACAAAAGCATCCAGAGGAAAAACTACACAGGAACCAGGAAAATGTGAAAACTCCACACAGATAGTCAATCAAGGGTGGAATCAAACCTGGGTCCCTGTTGCTGTGAGGCAGTGGTTCTACCCACTGAACCACCTTATGGTCCAAATAAGTGAAAAATTATACAAGTATAGAGGATATTAAACTGATCTCCCACAGCTGGGTCACAATATCTCATTTACTGCTGCTGGTTTTGACATTTCATGGAAGTGCTATTTCAACAGTAAATTTTGTAAAAGGGGTAGCAGCCCTATTTAATATGCATACTAGTGGATGAAATTGTTTGATGTTCTGCAGCCTATTTGGTTCCTGAGAGCTCGTTGCTAGGGCTAATTAATATTATAATCTTTTCATAGTTTTGAGTGGGTTATGGAGACACAATGGTGGGGGGATGGCATTGTTCTGAGTAGGTTACATTGTTATTTAGGGGTAGCCTTTGATGCAGTAACTGGTCTAAACACTGTTTGCGGTTTGGGGCTAATAAGAATTGAAAGGTGTAAAGACACAGTAGGTTGGAAGGGATAGTTAATTGAGTTTAATGCAGTTTTAGGAATGCACGAATGGAAACGCAGTTTGGTAAACACAGCACGCTTATGAGTGAGTTAGTAAAGAGTTCTGAATGAATGAATGGAAACGCACTATAATAAACACAGTTCACTTGTGTGTTAATTAGTCAAGAGAATCACAAAACAATGCCTCACACTGCACTTCTTTCACCAAAATGATTTGCAACTCTGGCCTGTGGCAGTACTGTGGGGGGAGTGCAGCACTGGCTTTCAGAAATGGGATATTAAACTGAGATTGCCCTGAACCTTCTACCCTCTCAGACGGATGACAAATCCCCATGGCTGCCTGCTTGAAGGAAATCTGGAGCCATTTTCTACCACCTAACCAAATGTGCTCACAAACAGACAATTCGGTCATTATCACATTATCCATTTCAGGAAGTTTGCTGTCAGCAAATTGGTTGCCAACTATCCTAAGGTGCATGCCAGCAAGAATTCAATGGCAGTGAGGCAATTTGACATGGCCAGAGGTCTAGAAGGGTGCTACAGAAATGTACATTCTGTCTTTTCTTTCGTTGGGTGAGCTCTGTGCTTGGGGGTGGGGGGTGGGGGTGGTGGTGGGGTTGGTGTCGGAGCCTGGATGGGGAGGTAAAGGATTAAACAAGATTCATCAAATTATGTTGCATTTCTATTCATTAATGGGGTTTGCATGCCAAGACAGTAAAGTGACTTCAAACGGATCACTCAGCTTTTTACTGGGAGAGATTAATGGCGAAAGTCTGACAGACTAAGTCCAATCAGGCCAATGGACAATAAAATATGGAATATGATGCAATTCTTTACCTTTTCCAAAGGAACCAATTATGGCAGTTAAGTCATTTCCTTTACTCTTTCTTCAGCATTGTAACAAGCCAGCGGAGGGAGGAAGGTGGTGAATAATTACCATGGCTATGCCAGGGTGTGGGGCAACCTCTATCATCAGGGGCTTTTATCCCTGTCCCTTAATCTTGTGTGGGTGGCCCAGTGTCAGGGGGGCTGAGGGGATCTTTGGGTTCGAGCAGGCCTGACAGACTTGTCTCACTGCAGGGCAGGTAGTTAGTTATACCGGGCGGTAACAAATTTCCGATCATGTCTGAAATAGCAACAGCTTGTGTCGATATAGCACCTTCAACCTTGCTAAATGCCTCGTCACTTCACAAGAAAGTTAATGGGCAAGAATGTGACACCAAACAATGGGAGCCATTTGAAATGAGGAAAAGGGTGAATTTGGGAGGAATTCCAGAGTGCAGTGCCACCTGAAGGCTGGGAGGATGGTGATGAAAGGTCAACAATGTACAACTCCACTGCAATACCACTATGCCCTGGACATCAACTGCCCCGCATTATCTGTGCCTATATGCCTAAATCCAGCCCAACCGTTCACTCTGGGGCCTAAGCCGAAAGCCTGGCCTTGCATCCACCCATCTAGGCCTTTAAGTCCAAATCCAGCCCTACCACTTAGTTGGGGTCTTTAGCCCAAACCTAGCCCCATATCCTCTCATCTGGAGCTGTCGAACCATATCCAGCCCTACTACTCGTTCTGGCTCCCAAGTCCAAATCCTACAGCTCAAACCAGCCTACACCCACTTTGGTTCGTAGGCCAAAACCCACTTGTTTCTGGATCCAGGCTTTCATCTATCTCTTACCTACATGTAGAATCAAAAAGGGCGCTTTTTCAGGAGGGCGGCCAGTGACTAGTGGAGTTACGCAGAGGTCTGTGTTGGGGCCATCACTATTCACGCTGTACATTAATGATATGGAGAAAGGAACTGAGGCTATTGATGCTAAGTTCGCAAATGACACAAATATATGATGAGGAAGTTGGGAGGCTACAGAAGGACTTTTACAGGCTAGGAGAGTGGGCAAAGAAGTGGCAGATAGAACATAATGTGGAAAAGTGTGAGGTTATGTACTTTGGTAAGAAGAATAGAATGAGAATATTTTCTAAATGGGGAAAGGCTTTAGAAATCTGAAACACAAAGGGACTTAGAAGTTCTGGTTCTGTATTCTCTTAAAGTTAACATGCAGGATGGTTTGACAGTTAGGAAGGCAAATGCACTGTTAGCATTCATTTCAAGAGGGCTAGAATACGAGAGAAGAGATGTACTGCTGAGGTAGTGTAAGGCTGTGCGTCAACTGTTTTTGGAATTCTGTGAGCAGTTTTGGGCCCCATACCTAAGGAAGGATATACTGGCACTGGAGAGAGTCCAGAGGAGGTTTACAAGAATGATCCCGAGGATGAAGGATTTGCTACTTCAGGACTCTGGGTCATAACTCAATGGAGTTTAGAAACATGAGGGAGAGGGAATCTGGTTGAAACCTACAGAAAATTGAGAGGACATGATAGGGTGGACATGGAGAAGATGTTTCCACCAGTAAAAGAAACCAGCACCTGAGGCCACAGCCTCAGAGTGAAGGGACAACCTTTCAGTGCCAAGATGAGGAGGAATTTCTTCAGCCAGAGAGTGGTGAATCTGTGGAACTCGATGCCACGGGGTATTGCGGAGACCAAGTCGTTGACTATCTTTCAGACAGAGATAAACAGGTTCTTGGAGATTTTGGGATCATGGGGAGAAGGCAGCAGAATAAGTTTGAGAAACATATCAGCTACAATTGAATGGTGAAGCAGAGTCATGGGCCCAATCGCCTAGTTCTGTTCCTATATCCAACGGTCCTCCATCATCTGTAAGATTTTGTCCAAAACCAGCCCACTCAAAGGTTCCTCATGGCAGTTTGACAATTTGGTACCTGTCACTGTGGTGTCTATATGCTGATGCTTTATCTGTAAAGAACTAGGGCTAATAGGAAGGAATTGGATGTGTAAGTGTTTCAGGGTGCCACATTCATGCCTGTATTGGAGAGCCAGGGAATATAACACTGGCTTAAGGTAGAGATAATGGGAACTGCAGATGCTGGAGAATCCAAGACAACAAAATGTGAGGCTGGATGAACACAGCAGGCCCAGCAGCATCTCAGGAGCATAAAAGCTATGAAGGGTCTAGGCCCGAAACGTCAGCTTTTGTGCTCCTGAGATGCTGCTTGGCCTGCTGTGTTCATCCAGCCTCACATTTTGTTGTACTGGCTTAAGGTAGTCTAGCGACTAGACAGCATGGTAGTTTGAACTAAACACTGGGAGCTATAACATTTGCAAACCTCAAGATACAGTGTTTTGTAACATCTGTGAGTCAAACAACAACCACTAGATGTAAGTGGGACTGAGACAGTGCCAGCCTTTTGCTAAAAAAAACCTCCCCGACTCTAGTGTTGATACAATTTCCTACCACTTTACATTTTGCAAACAGAGCAGTTGCATGCCACGCCCTAACCCATTACCCACACACACTACCCACTACTCACACCCACTACCCACACCCACTACCCACACTCACTACCCACTACCCACACCCACTACACACAACCACTACCTACACCCACTACTCACACCCAGTACCCACTGCACACACCCACTACCAACTACCCTCACCCACTACCCACACCCACTACCCACACCCACTACTCACAACCAGTACCCACACCACCTACGCACGACCCACACCCACTTCCCACTACCCACACTCACTACCCACACCCACTACCTACTACCCACACCCAGCACGCCAAAATCCATCTGAGATTGTACCAGCCATGGGACAAGGCACTTCCAGGAACAGTTTGAGGGGAGAACTAGCTAACGGATGTGATTCAGTATCAGGATTAGTTCAGACATTTTTTTGGCTAGTTTGCTTTATGAAACCTTGGCACACATTCCAAGATGCTGGTGAGAAGGACTTCACAAGGTCAATCAGCTGATTTTGTTTTGGGCAAGATGCAGTGTGTCAAGCCAGTTCTGCACTGGCCTTGCATCACTAACACTTACATAGTTTCTCAATAAAAGGGCTTTCACAGACTTTATGAGTGAACAATTACCTCTTAAATGATGGGATTCAATTAGCTGTGTTTTAATTAAGGACCATTACGTAACACAGTGCTGACATTAACACTGCAGATGAATAGTACACTCTGGAGAAAGGCCTCTCCATCACACTCCTGACATGCCTTGTAGGTGATTGGAAGGATTTTGGGGAAACTGAGAGTGAGTTATTCACCGCACAAAGATGAGATATAGAGTAAAGCTCTCTCTACACTGTGCCCCATCAAACACTCCCAGGACAGGGACAGCATGGGGCTAGATACAGAGTAAAGCTTACCTCTGCACCTCCCTCCATCAAACACTCCCAGCACGGGGTTAGATACAGAGCAAAGATTTTCCTACTCTTTTAAAGTTGAAAGTAAACCTTCCTCTATTCTTTTATAAAGCCCTGTCTACACTCTCCTCATCAAAAAGGACATGTACAGCATGGCTACAGAGTAAAACTCTCTCTACACTGTCCCTCCCATCATACACTCCCAGGGCAGGTACAGCACAGGGTTAGATACAGAGTAAAGCTCTCTCTACACTATCCCCCCTTCAAACACTCCCAGGGCAGGTACAGCACAGGGTTAGATACAGAGTAAAGCTCTCTCTACACTGTCCCCCCATCAAACACTCCCAGGGCAGGTACAGCACAGGGTTAGATACAGAGTAAAGCTCTCTCTACACTGCCCTCATCAAACACTCCCAGGATAGGGACAGCACTGGTTAGATACATATTAAAACTCCTGCTACACTGCCCCCTCATCAAATACACCCAGGACAGGGACAACACAGGGTTAAATACAGAGTAATGCTCCCTCTGTATTGTCCCTATCAAACACTCCCAGGACACGGTCAGCACAGGGTTAGATACAGAGTAAAACTGCCTCTACACTGTCCCTATCAAACACTTCCAAAAGCTCTTCACAGTCAGTCCCGTTGTAAAGAGCATAACTAAATGCCTGTCCATGTCAGTGCAGTTTGTCTACCCCAATGAGTGAAGATCTAGGGCTGATGAAAGAGGCGGTCTATCTGTGGTTCACTGTGAGCCCCAGAGGAAAGAAAAGCTTCTCCAATGGTGCTGTATTGGTTGTGGGCCAGTCAAATGCGGCACTGCCTGACAATGGGAGGAAGTAGAGTGGTCAGTCTCTGAGCTTCAGCTCGTGTCTGAGTCAGATGCCCCCTTTTTGGGAATCCAGAACTGGTGGACACCCCAGTGCAGTGCTGAGGGGGTGCTATAGAGTGTGCCAACTTTCTGATGTGGCTTGAAAATGAGGGTCCTGTCTCCCTCTTGGGTGGAGATGGAAAGATTTCCAGGCCATTATTGGAAGGAGAGCTGGGGGCAACTCTCTCAGCATCCTGCAGCCAACGATCATACCTTTTGGAAAGATCTGAAACCAGTAGAGGGAGAAAAGATTGACAGGAATGATTCCATAACTGAGGAGCTTCAGTGATGTGGATAGATTGGAGAAGGTGGGATAGTTTTCCTTAGAGAAGAGAAGATGGAGAGGGAGATTTGATTGGGAAGGCCGAAACCCTAAGGGGGTTAGGTAGAGCCGAAGGGAAGAAAGCACTTCCATTGTTTGAAGGATGCAGAACCAGAGGCCACAGATTTCTGAGGATTGGTGAGTAGTTAGAAACTAGAATATGCCATCTGAGAGTGTCGGGTAGGTAGTTTCTCTTGAGGTTTTTCAAGAGGACTAGTAGCAGAGAAGCAAGAATGTGCAGGATTTACAGGGTGAAAGCACTGACTGTACCATTCATTCAGAGAGCTAGTGCAGACATGACGGGCTGAATGGCCTTCTCCTGCACCTGAAGGATTTCTCCGATAGTGACACTTCAAATCTACTACAGTGGGGTGTCCGGAGGTGGCACTACATAATGTGACCCTTCCTTTCTTTTGTGTGAATGAAGGTTGGGGGAGTCAAGTGTTGACTCTCAGAAGCTGTACATCACAGGACAAGTGGCACGGTGTCAGGGAGACCAGTGAAAACATCATCCTTTCAATCAATTTAAAAGCACCTTAAAGGAAGCAGGTGACGTGACAGCATTTGAGAGATTCACAGTGAAGTTTATTGATTGTGCTGATGAATGCCAACACTTTGCTGTGAATTGGTTGCCAATTAATATGCAGCTAATTGAATTCACACATTTAACAACCCATCATCGATAGAACGTTCATCATTCCAATAGAAACAAGGCTTTTTTTTTACAAAAAAAGCCACAACACTGGGGAGGTAATGAAATTTTAAGAGGTGCCTGCGCTCTGACAAGCATTTGTTACTAATTCCAGAGCTTTCTAAATTAGTTGACCGCATAGCTATTAAACTGCAGGGAGGGAGTCCCAGGATTTTGACCCAGCAATGCTGAATATATATTTCTAAGTCAGGATAGTAGGTGACTTGGAGGGGAACTTGCAAAGAGTGGGGTTCCCACATATCCGCTGGCCTTATCCTTCCACTCAGTGGAAATTGTAGTTTTGGGAGGTGCTGTCTAAGGAGCAGAGTAATTAGAAGTGTAAGTAGGACATTCAAGCCTTCAACCTGCTCTGTCATTCTAGACCATGACATAACATTTAATTCAATGCTCTCCCTATCACCTGATATCCTTAATAGAGTCCCTACAATGTGGAAACAGGCCATTCGGCCTATTCAGTCTACACCACCCCACTGAAGGGAAACCCTACCCTATTGCTGTTATCCCTCAGGGCTAACCCACCCAATCTGCACATCCCTGGGGCAATTTAGCAGAGCCAATCCACCCTAACCTGCACATCTTTGAACTGTGGGAGGAAACCCACACAGACACAGGGATAATGTCCAAACTCCACACAAACAGTTGCCTGAGGGTGGAATCAAACCCAGGTTCCTGGTGCTGTGAGACAGCAGAGTTAACCACTGAGCTACCGTGCCACCCCTAGAAAGTGATTGATCTCTGTGTTGAACATATTCAATGACTGAGTTCTCACAGGCCACTATAGGGGGTGAATTACAATTTACCAACCTCTCATTTCTCCTTATCTAAGTTATAGCTGGTATAAGGACCTGTGACAACACTGTGGCTTTAAAAGGTTATTTAGTCCTGGTTTGTTTTAGAGAGAGACTGGGGGACAGGTGCTGAGCAGTCAGTGAGAAGATCGACAACTTGTGAAGTCTCGGGTGTGTTTTTTTAGAAGCAGGTACAATAGACGTAGCCTGACTCAGCAGAACCAAGGATTTTTAGTTAGATTTCAGCAGTTGTTGCTGGGGTCTCAGCAGGGTTTGAAGGCACCAAATCTCCCCTAATTGCTGCACTCTCTCTATCTCAGAATCGTCTTTTGATGTCCTATTCTCTTGGATTGGGGGACTGCATGCAAGATAATCTGTTTTGTAAATATGTCTTTGCCAAGGACATGTTTATGGGATGTTTCGATATTGAAACAGTTGCTGTATAGTATTAACGTAATCTATTATTCTGTTAAGTTTTTCAATAGAGATGTTATTCCAAGTTCCTCTTTCTTTTGCTGTTTTTTAACTCTACTGTTTGAATAAATTGTGCTTTGTTTAACATTGAGTTGGTTGACCAAACAAATTGCATCTGGAACACAGCACCTCACATTTCCCTTTGAAATAGGGAAACATTAGGGTCTAGACTACCTTGAGGGGATCTGCTCTGGTCCATTACAAATCGCCACCATGCTGCATCTACCATGTTGAGCCTGTAGAGGTTGTAATGAGGTTAGTTAGGTAGACGTTTTTGAATATGAGTTCCCTGATTGGGGGATGTTAACCTGGTCCAATCAGAGAGCCTTGGCTGACAGATAGAAACAGGAATGTTAGGGGCTCTGTTCACTTTAGGAGTCAGTTTTGTGTTAGCTAGATCAATGTCATGTACAACCTACATGTAAATAAAGGGTGACTTGGCGACAGGGTTCTAGCCTTCGCAGAGTTATTTCAGGGTTCTGTTTTGCAATTTTCAATGAGACCTTGTCTTAATCTTCTTAACCCTAAATGGGCCATGTCTCCTCAATGCTCCTCAAATGACATATTCCCATCCTGGGAATCAGTCAGGTAAATCTTCACTTCAATTGCTCTAAAGTAAGTGGATCCTTCGTGAGGTCAGGTAGTCAAAAACTGAAGCTCAAACCTCTGTAAGTTGTTGTGGTATACCTTGTAGACAGTGTACACTGAAGGTGGTGAACCTGATGCTGATCAACTGGGGACTGTTTTGGACTTTTTTTTACTGATTAATGGGATGTGGTCATCACTGGCCAGACCAGTATTTATGTCAACCACATTGCTGTGGATCTGGAGTCACATGTCAGCCAGACCAGGTAAGGATGGCAGTTTCCTCCCATAAAGGACATCAGTGAATCAGATGAGGTTTTCATTGTCACCATTAGGCTATTAATTGCAGATTTTTATTTAAGTCAAATTCCACGATCTGCCATGGCAGGATTCGAACCCGAGTCCCCAGAACATTATCTGGGTCTCTGGATTGATAGCCCAGCAATAATACCAGCAGGCCATTGCCTAGTCATGAGCTTCTTCAGTGTTGTTGGAGCTGGAGACCCCAGGCAAGTTGGGGGGTTGGGGGGTGGTATTCCACACACTCCTGACTTGTATCAGAGATAAAGTGAAGGATCTAGGCCCGAAACATCAGCTTTCCTGTACCTGAGATGCTGCTTGGCCTGGTGTGTTCATCCAGCTCGACACCTTGTTATCTCGGACACTCCTGACTTGTGCCTTGTCAATAGTGAGGCTTTGAGAAGGCAGAAGGTGAGTTACCCGCTGCAGGATTCCTAGCTTCTAACCTTCTTGGAGCATATTATTTACATCGCTGGTCCAGTTCAGTTTCTGGCCAATGGTAGCTCCCAGATTGTTGACAATGTGGTGGGGTAAAGCACACGCCTTGTGAATGGGACATCCTGAGTTGTAAGTCTCTGTGTTGCATGTATCTAAACAACATTAAATCATCTTGGCAAAGTCTCTTACTAGGGGTCACTATTTAAAAATAAAGGGGTACCCCATTTGACATAGAAATGAGGCAAAAGGTTTTCCCACAGAAGGGTTGTAGATCTTTGGAATTCTTTTCCTTAAAAGGAACCAGAATGTTTGAACAATTCTAAGACACCAGCTCCTGCATTGAGTCCATTTCATGTCCATTTACTCCCAGTTTGACACTCTACCATATATTCTTAGAATCAATGATTTAGCACAATAAAGATTTTCTTTAGTCTTATGTTTTTCAACCACTTGAATGTTAGATTTGTGACAAGTGAAGGGGTGAGACATTATAGGGAACAGGCAGGAATGAGAGATAATCAAATCATCCATGATCTTACTGAATGGTGGAGCAGATTTGGAGGGCTGAGTGGCCTATTGCTGTTCTTAATTCATATGTTTGCATAAATGTTTTGAGGGTAGAAAGTAGAGAGAATGGAGCAGGCAGGGAGTCATTATTAATTATCTTTATAGCCAGCAGATTATTGCACTGATGAAAAGTTTAACTCAAAATTGAGTAATGATCAGTAAGAATAGCAGATGAAGCCTTGTCAGACCATGTATTTGTCAAAGAAGATTAAAGTTTAATGATCCACTTTGGATCTTTTGGCAAATTGAACTTCAGACATGGAACAAGGGAGATTGGCCTGCCAACTGCCATTTTGTCATGCAGTTGGACAGAGTGTATCAATCTCATTTGTTTAGACACAGGGTACTGATCTCTCTTCTGTACTCATAGTGTAACGATTTCCTTTGTTTACACACAGAGTATTGATCTGTCTAATTTTGACTCAGAATGTTGATCTCCCTCATCCAAACACAGAATATTGACCTCCTTCATCCAGACAAAATATTGATCTTTCTCATCCAGACACAGAGTGTCTATCGTTCAAATCTACACTCAGCCCTTCTCTAGTTACAGAGTACAGTTCTCAATTGTTTCAAAACAGATTATTTATCTCCCTTGGCTTGACAGAAAATGTGAACCTCCCATGTTCACATACAGACCATCCATCTCTTCATTTGGGACACAAAGACCACCAAGCTCCCAAATTCAGAGGCAGCAATGGATACTCTGTATCCAAGAGAGGGAGATCTATACTCTATGCTTAGCCACAGAGTCTAGAGGAAACTAATGCAGACACAGAATACCAATCTGAGAAAATGGGAACTGCAGATGCTGGAGAATCCATGATAACAAAGTGTGGAGTTGGATGAACACAGCAGGCCAAGCAGCATCTCAGGAGCCCAAAAGCTGACGTTTCGGGCCTAGACCGTGCAGCTCTTGTGCTCCTGAGATGCTGCTTGGCCTGCTGTGTTCATCCAACTTCACACTTTGTAATACAGAATATCAATCTCCCTTGTTCTGACACAGAGTATCGAGCTCCTTCTCCTGGACATGCATGTACGGATCTCCCTTGTATACACACAGCTTACTGATCTCCCTTGTTTAAACACTGTGTACTGATCTCCCTTGTTTAAACACTGTGTACTGATCTCCCTTGTTTACACGCAGTGTACTGATCTCCCTTGTTCAAACACTGTGTACTGATCTCCCTTGTTTAAACACAATGTACCGATCTCCCTTGTTGAAACACTGTGTACTGATCTCCCTTGTTTAAACACAGCATACTGATCTCCCTTGTTTAAACACTGTGTACTGATCTCCCTTGTTTAAACACTGTGTACTGATCTCCCTTGTTTAAACACTGTGTACTGATCTCCCTTGTTTAAACGTAGTGTACTGATCTCCCTTGTTTAAACACTGTGCACTGATCTCCCTTGTTTAAACACAATGTACTGATCTCCCTTGTTTAAACACTGTGTACTGATCTTCCTTGTTTAAACACAGTGTACTGATCTCCCTTGTTTAAACACTGTGTACTGATCTCCCTTGTTTACACGCAGTGTACTGATCTCCCTTGTTTAAACACTGTGTACTGATCTCCCTTGTTAAAACACAATGTACCGATCTCCCTTGTTTAAACACTGTGTACTGATCTCCCTTGTTTAAACACAGCATACTGATCTCCCTTGTTTAAACACTGTGTACTGATCTCCCTTGTTTAAACACTGTGTACTGATCTCCCTTGTTTAAACACAATCTACTGAACTCCGTTGTTTAAACACTGTGTACTGATCTCCCTTGTTTAGACACTGTGTACTGATCTCCCTTGTTTAAACACTGTGTACTGATCTCCCTTGTTTAAACACAGTGTACTGATCTCCCTTGTTTAAACACTGTGTACTGATCTCCCTTGTTTAAACACTGTGTACTGATCACCCTCGTTTCGACACAATGTACCGATCTCCCTTGTTTAAACACTGTGTACTGATCTCCCTTGTTTAGACACTGTGTACTGATCTCCCTTGTTTAAACACTGTGTACAGATCTCCCTTGTTTCGACACAATGTACTGATCTCCCTTGTTTAAACACAATGTACTGATCTCCCTTGTTTAAACACAGTGTACTGATCTCCCTTGTTTAAACACTGTGTACTGATCTCCCTTGTTTAAACACTGTGTACTGATCACCCTTGTTTAAACACTGTGTACTGATCTCCCTTGTTTAAACACAATGTACTGATCTCCCTTGTTTAAACACTGTGTACTGATCTCCCTTGTTTAAACACTGTGTACTGATCTCCCTTGTTTAGACACTGTGTACTGATCTCCCTTGTTTAAACACTGTGTACTGATCTCCCTTGTTTCGACACAATGTACTGATCTCCCTTGTTTAAACAGTGTACTGATCTCCCTTGTTTAAACACTGTGTACTGATCTCCCTTGTTTAAACACTGTGTACTGATCTCCCTTGTTTACACACTGTGCACTGATCTCCCTTGTTTCGACACTGTGTACTGATCTCCCTTGTTTAAACACTGTGCACCGATCTCCCTTGTTTAAACACAGTGTACTGATCTCCCTTGTTTAAACACTGTGCACTGATCTCCCTTGTTTTAACACAATGTACTGATCTCCCTTGTTTAAACACTGTGTACTGACCTCCCTTGTTTAAACACAGTGTACTGATCTCCCTTGTTTAAACACTTTGTACTGATTTCCATTGTTTAGACACTGTGTACTGATCTCCCTTGTTTAAACACTGTGTACTGATCTCCCTTGTTTAAACACAGCGCGCTGATCTCCCTTGCTTTGACACAGATTATTGATCTCCCATGTTTAGACAAAGTTGTATAACAAGGGAGATCAGTACACAGTGTTTAAACAAGGGAGATCAGTACACAGTGTTTAAACAAGGGAGATCAGTACACTGTGTTTAAACAAGGGTGATCAGTACACAGTGTTTAAACAAGGGAGATCAGTACACTGCGTGTAAACAAGGGAGATCAGTATGCACTGTGTAAAGGCCAATTTAATAACTGGGAATGAGGAAATAGCCGAGGCATTAAACAGTTGTTTTGTGTCGATCTTTACAGTGGAAGACACAAATAACATGCCAAAAACTGATGGCAAGAAGGATATAGCAGGTGAGGACCTAGAAACTAATGTTATCACTAAGGAGGCAGTGCTGGGCAAGCTAATGGGGCTAAAGGTAGACAAGTCTCCTGGCCCTGATGAAATGCATCCTAGGGTCCTAAAAGAGGTGATGGGGGAAATAGTGCACCTCTGGACAACCGCCTCCAATCACTTGGACAACTTTCCACAACCATACTTTGGGACCTATTACTGAGCCAGTTTCTGATCCATCTCGCGAAGTTTCCCTGAATTCCACGTGCTTTAACCTTCTCCATCAGTCTCCCATGTGGGAACTCGTCAAAAGGTTTGCTAAAATCCTCATAAACTACATCAATTTAACTTCTCTTACCCACACACTTAATCACATTTTCAGAAGATTCTAACAAATTTGTTAGGCGTGACCTCCCTCTGACAGAGCCATGGTGACTATCTCTAATCAACCCAGCCTTTCCAAGCAGCTATTAATTCTGTCATTCAGAATTTCCTCCAAAAATTTCCCGACCAGTGATGTGACACTCAGTGGTCTGTAATTTTTCTGTTTCATCTTATCTTTCTTTCTTGAGTGGAACCATAATAATTGTCCTCCAGTCTCTGGCATCTCTCTCGTGGCCAGAGTGGAATTCAAAATGTGTGTCATGGCCCCTGCAAATTCCAGCCTCGCAATTCACAGGAGCCTGAGATGCAATCCATCTGGACCAGGGGATTGTTCTGTTTCTCAGCCCAACAGAGCCTCTGATATTTCTTCATTCCTCTGTCAAACTGTGTAAGTTCCTCTCACAGTCCCTTTCCTTGAATTCCATACATACGTTATCCTTTTCCACAGTGATGACTGTATTTGTTCAATCCCCTTTCAATATACTGCAGCTTCACACACAGTTTGCCCTCTTGGTCCCTCATGTAACATACTTTTTTTCTGGTTAATCTCTTTCCTTTAATGTATTTATAAAATAACTAATGTTTCGTTCTAATCCTGTTTGCAAGTCCTTTCTTATGCTCTTTCTTGGCTCTTTTGATTGCTTTCTTAAGTTCCTTCCAGAACTTTCTGTGTTACTCTTGTTAAAAGCCCTACTCTTCTTCCTTATCCAGTCCTGAATTGTCCTAGAAACCAGGGGTCCCTGAACTTATTGCTCCTACATTTCCCCCTGAAGGGTAAATGTTGGATCTATATTCTCCCCAGCAATGTCCCTCATTGCTCTGCAGCAGACTTACCTGCAAGGATCTGTTCCCAGTCAACTGTGGCCAGACCCAGGTTTATTTTAATAAAATCAGCCTTCCCCCAATACTAAACCATCTTTTGCAGACCCTCATTCTTCCTTCTCCATGACAAATTCAAACTGTAGGGCATTATGGTCACTGTTGCCAAATGTTTTCCCACTGCTACATCAAACTCTTTCCCATTTTCTTTCCCCAGAACCAGATCCAGTCACTGTGCTGTCCCTTTTTGGACCTTTTAATAATAAATCCCCTGGATATGTTAAGAAATCTGTCCCCTTTAAACTCTTAGCACTGATCATCCCAATTTAAGTTGGAAAAGTTGAAATCCCCTAATATAAATACCCGCCTACTCATCTAGATACAGATTGTCGATCTCCCTTGAATAGATTTAGAGTACTGATCTCCCTTTTTTCAGCTGCAAAATATTAATCTCCTTGTCTAGGCACTGAGTCCTGTATCGCTTACCTAGACATGGAAACATAGAAACTAGAAGCCAGTCAGTCACCCGACCCCCTCCAGCCTGCTCTGCCATTCAATATGATCATGGCTGATAATCGAAGTCAATATCCTAATTCCACTCGCCCCACATATCCCTTGATCCTTTTAACTACAAGAGAGACATTTACTTCCTTCTTGAAAGCACAATGTTTCAACCACTCTCTGTGGCAGTGACTTCCGCAGGCTCACTGCTCGCTGGGTGAAGAAATCTCAACCCTAAAAGGTTACCCTTAGTATTAAACAAGGGTCTGTTTCCATGCTATATGACACTACGACTGTATGACCCCTGATGTTAGGCTGCCTTACCATTGGAAATATCTTTCCTGTTTCTAACCTATCTCATCCTGTTAGTATTTTATAGATTCCTCTGAGATCACCCCCCACCCTCATTCTTCTAAGCTCCAGGGAGTACAACCCAAACCAATTCAATTTCAGCTCATACGTCAGCTCTGCCATCCTAGGAATCAATTTAGTAAACGGTCATTCCACTCCTTCTATAGGAAGAACATCCTTCCTCAGCTACAAAGACACAACTGCACATAATATTATAGGCATGGCCTTCCCAATGTCCTGTATAATTACAGCAAGATATCCATGTTACTCTACCCTGTTGCAATGACGGCCAACATACCATTTGCTTTCCTGACTTCCTGTTGCACCTGCATGCTTACCTTCAGCAACTGGTGCACAAGGACACCCAGCTTCATTGAACACTCCTTTTCATCAAATTACAACTCCTCAAATAATAAGCTGCCTTCCTCCTTTTGGCACCAAAATGGATAACCTCACATTTATCCACATTATATTGTATCTTCTATGCATTTGCCCACTCGTCAGCCTATCCAAATCATGCTGCAACATCTCTGCATCCTCCTCACAGCCCACCCTTTCACCCAGCTTTGTGTCACCTGCAAATTGAGACATTATATTTGTGATGATGCTGTGGCTTTAAGACATTATTTAGTCCTGGTTCCTTTAGATTAAGATTGGGGAATGGGTGATGAGCAATCTATGAGAAGATAAATAGCTTGTGAGGCCTTGGGTTTTTCTTTTAAAGTTAGAATAATAGAAGCAGCCTGACCGGGTGTGGTTGAGCTCTCACAAATCAAGGATTTTTAGTTTTAGTTCTCAGCAGTTATTGCGGAGGTCTCAGCCAGGTTGGAAGGCACTAAATCTGTCCCAGCTGCTACACTGTCTCTCTCTCAGAATTGTCTTTTGATGTTCTTTCCTCCTAGATTAGAGAACTGCATGTGAGACATGAATTTGCCTATGCCAAGGGCATGTTTATGAGATGTTGCTACATTGGAACAGTTACTGTTTAGTAGTAAAATAATCTATTATTCTGTCAAGTTTTCCAATAGAGTTAAGCTATTCCAAGTTCCTCTTTCTTTTGTTGTATTTTAAATATAGTTCGAATAAATTGTGTTTTGCCTAACAAAGAGTAGTTTGACCAACTGAATTGCATCTGGAACACAACACCTGACATTTACCTTTAAAATAAGAAAAGGTTAGAGTCTAGCCTATCTTCATAATAGATTTTGAGGCAGTCTAGTCTGGTCCATAACACATTTAGTTCCCTCGCCTAAATCATTAACATATATTGAGAATGGCCGGGATCCTAGTATTGAGGCCTGTGGTATCCCACAAATCACTTCCTGGCAATCAGAAAAAAAAGCTATTTATTGCTATTCTTTGCTTCCTGTCTGCTAACCAACCTTCTGTCACCCTTTATTTACACATGAACAGTCATCGAATCAGAGAACTTCTACAATGTGGAAACAGGTCATTTGGCCCAACAAGTCAATGCCAACCCTCTGAAGAGTATCCCAGCCAGACCAGTCCCTCTACCCTTTCCCTGTAAACCTGCATTTCTCATGATTAACACACCTAACCTACACATCCCCAAACATGATGGGGCAATGTAGCATGGCCAATTGACCTAGCCTGCACGTCTTTGGACTGTGGGAGGAACCAGAAGCACCTGAAGGAAACCCACACAGAAATGGGGAGAACATGAAAATTTCACACAGGCAGGCACCCAAGGATGGAATTGAGCCCAGGTCCCTGGTGCTCTGAGGCAGGAGTGCTAACCACTTGCCACTGTGGTATCCACCCACACCCAACCGTAGTTCTGCCTCACACAGAGTCAGGTACTAGAGTGTCACTATATCTGACATTCGCCTTTTTATAGGTCAGCCAGGGCTCCCTGGATGAACCAGATTAACAGCCCAAATCAGGGACCTCATATTCCATGCGGTCCATCTGGCTGACCTTATTATAATTACCAAGCACTGGCTCCCCTAATCTGCTGTACACATTACATCCTCAAAGAATTCCAGCATAGTTGTGAAGAATGATTTCTCTTTTGTAAATCCACACTGATTGTACCTGATTCTACTTCAGCTCCTTCAGTGCCCTGCTATAAAATCCTTGATGATGGACTCCAGCATCTTTCCTAGTACCAATGCCAGACTCACTGGGTTTTTGTTTGCTCTTTAGCTCTTTTTTTAAATTGTGGGGTTACATTAGCCACACTAAAATCTACAGGAACTGTTTCAGAGAATAAAACATCCTGGAAGATGACCACCAATGCATCTACTGTTTCTAGGGCCACTTCCTTAAGTACTCTGGGATGTAGATTATCAGGCCCTGAGGTTAAATTGGCTTTCAATCCCATCAATATCTCCAACCATTTCTCTACTCATACAGATTTGCTTCAGTTCCTCCCTCTCACCAAACCCTTTGCTCCTCATCATTCCTGATGCGTTGTTTGTGTCTTCCTCTGTGAAGACAGAAGCAAAAGATGAATTTAATGATTTCATCAGCCATTCCTTTGTTCCCCTTTATAACCTGCCCCATTTCTGACTGTAAGGGATGCACATCAACTTTCACCAACATAAACCGAATCTGCTGGAAAAGCTCAGCAGGTCTGGCAGCATCTGTGAAGAAAAAAGACCACAGTTAAAGTTTTGGGTCCGGTGACCCTTCCTCAAAACAGCTTGAAGTTCGATACCACCCAGAACAAAGCAGCCCTTGAATGGCACCACACTAATAAATAATTGAGGAAGGGTCACTGGACCTGAAACTTTAACTCTGATTTTTTTCTTCAAAGATGCTGCCGGATCTGCTGAGCTTTTCCAGCAACTTCTGTTTTGTTCCTGATTTATAGCATCTGCAGTTCTTTTGGTTTTATCAATTTTCACCAAACTTTTTCTCTGTAGACACCTCTAGAAACTTTTATAGTTAGCTCTATGTTTCCCGCAAGCTTATTCTCATACTCTCTTTCCCCCTCTTTATACCCTTGTTTAGTCATAGAGCAACAATCTCCCTTGTCCAGACACAGTGTATTGATATGCCTAATCGAGACATAGAATATAGATAGCGTCTTAGAGCATGGAAACAGACCCTTCGGTCCAGCCAGTCCACCCCAGCCATGTTCCCAAACTAAACCAATCCCACCTGCCTGTGTTTGGCCCAAATATCTCCAAATATTTCCTATTTATGAACTTATGCAAATGTCTCTTATATGTTGTAACTGCATCTACATCCACCACTTGGTCTAGCAGTTAATTCCACACACGAACAACTCTCTGTGAAAACAAGTTGTCTCTCATGTCCTTTTCAAATCTTTCTCCTGTCACCTTAAAAATACACCACCCTAGTTCTGAACTTCCCCACTCTAGGGAAAAGGCTGTTGTCATTCACCTTATCCATGTCCCTCACAATTTTATAAACCTCAATATGGGCACCCCTCAACCTCCTACGCTCCAATGATAAAAGTCCCAGCCTCTCCTTATAACTTGAACCCTCCATTCCTGGCAACATCCTGGTAAATCTCTTCTGAACACTGTCCTTCCTACAACAGGGTGACCAGATCTTCCTAATCTAAACAGAGAGTATGAATCTCCATAGTGTAGACACAGATTACAGATCTCCCTGGTCTAAAGACAGGCTACTGATCACCAAAGTCCAGACACAGTGTATTGATCTCCCTAATCTAGACCAGCAATATCTCTAATCAAGTCTGAAAGTACTGATCTCTCAAATGTAGATACAGAGTATCAATCTCTAGATTGGTCATACTGTATCAAACTCTGAATATTACAAACAGAGTACAAGGGCGATTTATGGCAACATCAGGAATGCTGTGTGTGAATTGCTGGAGAAATTCAAGGTGATGGTTTTTGCATGTATTTGATTCCCTTGTCTTTTTAGGATGTGGCTATCACATGTTTTAGTAATGCTGTAAAAGTAGCTTCAGTGAGAGAGTGATGGTACAGTTGTAGAGTGTTGAAGATTAATTCCCCAGTTTTCAATGACTGTGTTTCAAGTTGACAAGGGCAGTGAAAGTTAATTAGTTACCCGAAATGATGGGATACGTTACTGACAATCTGCTGTTGAACTCCTCTGTGCCACATGCCAACTGTCACTTAATGAAACTGTCATCACCAAATACCTTCTCTGTCACATAAACTCTTGCCAGTACTCAGGAGGGTGGCATTGCACAGGGCACATACTTACTATCTTGTTGTAGAGACAACTAAGATCATAGCACCTTGCAAAGGCAAATCTGCTGCCTTAAGGTGGGGCAAACCACATTAGTTAATGTTCTTCACAGAGTTTTATCAAGACTTAAAATGGACATGGTGTTATAACAGTAGAAACAGAAGTTCTTGAGTTCACTGGATACTGCTCGGGATGTCCTGATCAGATCAGCTGATGGGCTGAGAGGGTAATCCTGGATAATACTACGTTAGTTGAGGATGAATGGGTGCATGGTATCGGTTGAATAGAATAGAATAGAAAATTTATTGGATCAGAGATAATAGGAACTGCAGATGCTGGAGAATCCGAGATAACAAAGTAGGGAGCTGGATGAACACAGCAGGCCAAGCAGCATCTTAGGAGTACAAAAGCTGATGTTTCGGGCCTAGACCCTTCATCAGAAAAGTGTTGAGGCCTGAAACGTCAGCTTTTGTGCTCCTAAGATGCTGCTTGGCCTGCTGTGTTCATCCAGTTCCACACTTTGTTATATCAGAAAATTTATTGTCACGTGTACCACATGGAAAATACAGGGAAAAATTTTCTACGTCACCCAACCACAGTGCCTACATCAATGTCAGAAGTCGTACATAATTCTTTGTTAAAAAAAGTCAAATTAAGACAAAGTTCAGTTAACACAGTCATTGCAGTTCAGTTAACAGCACCTGGTCTCAGGGAAAGCTGATTTAGGATGGAATACCCAAAAGATGCAGCTGGGATAAGACCACCATTCCGAGATAAGACCGCCGCACTGGGCTACTGGAATGCTGGGCCAGAAGCCTCCGTCGAAGAATACAGCCAAGCTGGGCCAAGGCCTCCGCTCCTGGGTGACACCACTTGCCAGACCACTGGAACACCTGGATGTCAAAAATGAGGAAGACATCCACATGGAGATGAGATCTCTGAGCCGGGACAAGACCGCCATGCCAGGAGACCACCTTTCTCCTCTTTTGGGTGATCGGGCCTTGCTGTGGCCCTGTAGCCTTGGTCTAGCCTGTGTGTCTATGTCTGTCCTGCCTTCATATTGATGTCTAATTTACTGCTATTGATGAAGAAAGCCAGCATCTTTGGCCACCTGAGGAAAAGGGTGTTCAAGAACAGCAATATCAGATCCCAAAGTAAGCTTATAGCATACAGACTTGCCCTCCCATATGGACTGTCTATAGCAGATACCTCAAGGAGCTGGAGCAGTACCACCATCGCTCCCTGCACGAGATCCTGTGAATCTGCTGGGAAGATATTCACACCAAGGCCAGCGCCCTTGACCAGGTTGACATCCCCCAGCATCGAGGCACTGACCCCTCCTTGATCAGCTACAATGGGCTGGGCGCAACATCCGTGGCCGACATGAGACTCCCCAGTGGGTGCTCTACTCCCAGCTCCAAAATGGCCCAGGCGAATGGAGGAAGTGCTTCAGGGATACCCTCCAAGCCTCACTGGTGAAGTGCGCCATTCCCATCATCACCTGGTAATGACTGGCCCAAGACCATCCAAAGTGGAAGAGGAAAGGTGTTGAGCAACTTGCAACATGCTGTTGGAGGAAAAAGTGGAAGCAAGGCTGTCACACCAATGCCCCACCTCCCCCTGCCCCCACCTGCCCCCCTGCACCGGTCTGTACAACCACCTATGGACTCACCCAGAGAGTGGGACAGAGTCATCCTGCTCTGTGAGGGATTGTCAGTGATGAAAATGGATTTAGAGCCAATTGCAATGTTTTCTCTTTTGATCAACTTGTTAGTTTCTAAAATACACCCAATTGTCAGACTTGGGACTGTTCTGAACAACCTTATAAGCTCCTTGAATAAAAACCAAAACAACTGCAGTTGCTGCAACATCAGGAACAAAAACAGAAGTTGCTGGAAGAGCTCAGCGGCTCTGGCAGCATCTGTGAAGAAAGAAAATCAGAGTTAACATTTTGGGTCTAGTTACCGAACTGTTCTGAGGAAGGGTCACTGGACCCAAAACGTTAACTCTGATCCTTTTTCTTCGCAGGTGCTGCCAGATCTGCTGAGCTTTTCCAGCAACTTCTGTTTTTGGTCCTTATAAGCTCCTTCCTTTAATTTGATGCTCTCCTTCAATTCCAGAGTGAGCTGTGGATGGGTCTTTTCAAGTCTTTATTTTACAAAGGAGCGTATTTTTGTTGAAGTCTTGAATAATTTCTCTTATGTCTATTTACCACAATACCTAGTTTAATCAGCTTTCCAATCAGACTTAGCCAGTTGGCCCTCTCATGCCGGCTTTGTTTCACTATAAATCCCACAAAGAGCCATGCAAGAGAATCGGGTCGGTTGAGGGATAAACGTTAACCTTAAGACTTTTTCCAATAGTGGCTTCTTGGCCCATACCAGGAGAAAAGGTATTTTGGTTTATTGTCTCCTCCGAGTGACAGTATTCTGGACAATGCAGCGCCCCCTTCAGCACAGGAGGACTTTTCCCTCTTGGGCAGATGATGGAGAAACAATCAGGCATATTCCTAATGTAATTCCAATCTGACTGCAAACTCATCCATGTCTTTTTATTTATACATTGTTATGGACCAGACCAAACCCCCTCAATAAATACATGAAGGAGATAGCCTTTTCTTATTTTAAAGGCAAGGCATTGCATTCTGAACACAATTAGTTTGGTCAAACTGCCTGCCTTAAAGCAAAATACACTTTGTTCATATGTTATACGTTCAAATACAGCAAAATTGGAATAACTTACCTCTATTGGAAAACTTAAGAGTATAATAGCTTATTTAACTACTAAACAGGGATTGTTCCAATATAGTAACAGCCCATGAACGCACCCTTGGCAGTGGCAAACTCAGTAAAATAGATTGACTCACAGGAATTCGCCAAACCAGAAGGAAAACCATCAAGAGAAATCTCTATAAGAGAGGGAGAGAGAGAGAGAGAGAGAGAGAGAGAGAGACAGTAACGGGGAGAAATGCACTGCAGCTTCCAAACCCAGCTTTAAGAACCCAGCAACTGTGACTGAAAAACTAAAACTCAAAATCCTGTGGGAGTTTGACCTCACCCATTCAGGCTGCCTCTATTGTTCCAACTTTAAACAAAAATCAAGGCCTCACAAGTTGTTTACTTTATTGGCTATGTGACAGACTGCCCAGTACCTCTGTCACAACCTTTCCACATAGGAAAAAAAGGATAACATCCACCTCTTGAGGCCAAAGCATTATCCCAACATTCTTAGGATGTGGGCACCACCTAGTTCATTTTTCTGAAGAAGGGTCCAGATCCAAAACACCAGCTTTCCTGCTCCTCTGATCCTGATTGGCTGCTGTATTCATCCAGCTCTACACCCTGTTATCTCAGATTCTCCAGCATCTGCAGTTCCCACTATCTCTGGTTCATTAATGTCCCTTTAGGGAAGGAAACTGCCATCCCTACCTGGCCTAGCCTAAATGTGACTCCAGGCCCACAGCGATGTGATTGACCCTTACCTGCCCTCTGGGCAATTAGGGATGGATAATAAATGCTGGCCTGGCCAGCGACACCCTCATCCCATGATTGAATTTTTAAGAGGTTGTTGTCAAGAGGATAGTCTTTGATCAGGTGTTGTGACCATGGTGTGTTAATGGAAGGTGCTGTCGCAATGCTAGGGGCAGGTGGTGTTGCTGTGGGGTTTCTGAGGAATGCACAGAGGTGAGGATCTCCAGCTGCTCTTGTGTAAAATAATCAGGGGCAGGGGGATCCCACTCAACAGGGGCCAGGCGACTAGGGCTTGGGGGGTATGGGAGGGTGGGGGGTTTGGGCAGGATGTTGTGGGGTTTGAGATATGGCTTGTTTTAACGTTTCATCCAATAGATGGCTTGGATCTGTGTGTGTGTGTGTGTGTGTGTGTGTGTATGTGTGTGTGTGTGTGTGTGTGTGTGTGTTTGTGTGTGTGTGCGCGCGAGAGAGAGAGAGGGAGAGTGTGAGTGTGTGTGTGTGTATGTGTGTGTGCGTGCGTGTGTGTGTGAGTGTGCGTGTGTGTGTGTATGTTGTGTGTGTGTGTGAGTGTGCGTGTGTGTGTGTGTGTGTGTGAGTGTGCGTGTGTGTGTGTGTATGTTGTGTGTGTGTGTGTGTGTGTGTGTGTGTGTGTGTGTCTGTGTGTATGTGTCTGTGTGTGTGTGAGAGAGTGTATGTGTGTGAGTGTGTCCTTTGGGCCATACTCCCAGAGGGATCCAGCCGAGCATTGCAGCATTTCATGCTCTGATTAATCACACTGATTAGTTAATTGTGAGTTGTAGAGCAGGTTTGAATTAATATTCCCTGATTGTACAGCCAGAGGATAGGATGTGTCAATGTCGGAAGCGAGGGATTGCCTGGTGGGGGCTGGGGGGATGTGAGGAAAACTAACTGACTGGCACCGTTAAGAATGAGAAATCACACGTATCCCTGTCATACAGACATGCATTGGAGGAATCTTTTCTCTTAAAAGGGACATGCGTTTCTTGCCTTGGCTGACGCTTGGGCACAAAGTCCAAGTTGAGGATCTATTCCACTGGCTCAGTGGCTGGCACTTTCTGAGTCTGAGTCTCAGGCTCGCATCCCACTGCACAATCTTAAGTTCACAGCCAAGCCAAACGCCAGAGTCAGCGTTGAGGGGGGACCACACCATTGGAGTTGACCGTCTCTCTCTCTCTCTCTCTCTCTCTCTCTTAAGCTGTCCCGCCACTTTTAATGGACTATGCACACATGCCATTCTCCTTCCCTGACACTTCCCCGACCCCTCTGCTCCTGGTCTCCTCCTTTCCAGAATTGCAACCTTTATCTTATACTGTCTGTACACGTTCACCATCTCCCTCGTAGGTTTGTAACAAATGCCTCCTGGAAGACTCACCTTGGCCACATTCAGAGTACAAACCCACCTTCAGGCAGTTTACAATTATACAGCATGGAAACAGACCCTTCAGCCCAACCAGTCTGTGCCAACCATAGTCCCAAACTAAACTGGTAGCACAGTCAGCTCCTGGCGCATATCCCTCCTAACCTTTCCTATTTATGTACTTATCCAAATGTCTTTCATATGTTGTAACTGTATCTGCATCCATCACTTCCTCCGGAAGTTCATTCCACACACCAACTACTCTCTGTGTAAAAAAGTTGCCCTCTTTTTTTAAAAAAAACTTTATCCTCTCACCTTAAAATAATGCCCTCCAGTCTTGAAATCCCCCATCCTTGGGAAAAGACATTTGCTGTTCACCTTATCTATATGCCTCATGATTTTATAAACATCTATAACGTCACCCCTCAATCTTCTACACTCCAGTTAAAATAGTCCCAGCCTATCCAGTCTCTCCTTTTAACTCAAACCCATTCCTGGCATCATCTTGATGAATCTTTTCTGAACCCTGCCCAGCTCAGTAATATCCTTCCTATAACAGGGCGACCCAACTGGATACAGAGCTTCAGGAGAGGCCTCATCAACATGCTGTTGGACTGACCCCATCAGGTAGACAATGTTGGGAAGTGGACGTATCTTCATTGAGCTGATTAAATTATGCTGAATGCACCCGCTGTGCTCAGGACCGGCCAAGAAATGTGATCTCTGTGACTTTCAGGCTCTCCGACAGCTGACTGCCTGTGATAGGATCCATTTCGGAATTCTGAACTGGAATGTTAAACTGGGGACTCCACTTTGTCTCTAGCTGAGGTGTAAAAGGGCTACCAGCTGCCATTTTGAAGAGTTACAATGGTGGTGGTTGTGGTCGGGGTCGAGAGGCGAAGGGGCGGTAAGTGGAGATTGGGATCCTCTTCATTTCTCTGGATAGGGGAGGCAAATGGGTCAAAATCTACCCCATGACCAGGGCCGCTAGAGGGGATCTTGCTGTGTGCAATTTGACCGCATATCAGAGCAGTGACCAACCTGTCAGTGTGCCTCAGTGAGAATAAAGCAGTGTGGGCACTCTGATTGATTACATATGCCTTCTGTTTCTGACTCAGGCCCTGCATAGAAACATAGACGTTGCGAGCTGGCCATTCAGACCTTTGAGCCTGCTCCCCCCATTCAATATGTTCATGGCTGCTCATCAAACTCAGTGCGCTCATTTCACTTTCTCCCCCATACCCTTAGCCCTGTACCGTCACACCTTCACTCTCTCATTCTATCTCACACACTCAATCCCTCACTCTCTCAAACTCAGTCACTATATCTAACTCCTTCTTGAAGCCATTTAATATTTCTGTGGCAGAGGATTCCACGTGATCCTCACTCACTGGCAGAAGACATTTCTCCTCATCCCAGTCCTCAGCTCCTTGCCCTTAGATTGTGAGCCCCTGGTTCTGGACCGCCCACTCATTGGGAACATCGTTTCCTGTGTTTACCCTGTCAAGTCCTGTTAGTATTTTATAGACGAGACACCCCCTTCATTCTTCGAAGCTCCAGTGAACGTAACCCTAACCGATTCAGGCTCTCTTCGTGTGTCAGTTCTGTCGTTCCCAGGAATCAGCCTGGGAAACCTTCGCAGCACTCCCTCCATTGCCAGAATGTCCTTCCTCAGAAGAGGAGACCAGAACTGCACACAATACTCCAGGGGTGGTCACTGTACAGTTCCTGTTCCTGTAAGGCAACCCTTTGCGATGAAGACAACTTGTCTTCCTCACTGCCTGCTGCTCCTGCAACACTTATTTTCAGCGAATGATGTACAAGGACACCCGGGGTCTCATTGCCCCTCCCACATTCCCCAATCTTCTGAGAACAATCCATCTTCCTGTACAGGAGATTGCAAACGTGTCTCCCAGCCAATCGCACAGGACAAACTGGCAATTCCCCACTCCCTCCTCGGCAGAAAGCTCCCACACTGCTCAGTGTCCTATGGGAGCTGCTGCATTGACTTGGCTGTTAACGGCCAACTGTTCTCAATCAATTTGATGCTCACACAGGCTACCGCTCCAGCCTGATCCATTTAAGATCAAATGCTGGTCAGATCGATTGTTGTGATGAAATCTGTACCTTTCATTTCCCTGGGGAAGGCTCTGTGGGGATTTACCTGCACACATTCCACAAGCTGACATGAGGTCAGTGGGATTTGGGAAATCTCCTGCTGGGCTCGGAACCATTCCCATGTATTTCCTGGGGACTTCTATCTGAACACACACCAATGTCTGCAAGGGGTAAGGAACTAGAAATGATTCTCCTATGCTCACACTCACCCCGAGCTCACACTGACGCTGAGCTTACACTCACACTGAGCTTGCACCACTCCAAGCTCACACTCACCCTGAGCTCACACTCACACTGAGTTCACACTCACCCCGAGCTCACGCCTACCCTGAGCTCACACGCACCCTGAGCTCACACTCGCCCCAAGCTCACACTCACCCTGAGCTCAGACATGTTTATTCTCAAACATATAAATTCAAACACACACACACACACACACACAGTCACACCTTTACTCTCTCACTCTATCTCAAGCACTCAATCCCTCACTCTCTCAAGCTCAGTCACTCTCCCTCTTTCTCACACTCACTCCCTCTCTCACATGCTCAGTTCCTCTCTCATACACACTCATTCCCTCTTTCAGACACTTACTCCCTCTCCCCTCACACACTCACTCTCTCTCACACACACACTCACTCCCTCACACTCTCTCTCACACCAACTCCCTCTCTCACACATTTTCTCTCTCTCTCACACATTCACTCCCTCTCTCACAAACTCACTTTCTCTCACTTTCTCACACCCACTCCCTCACCCTTCACACACTCCCTCCCTCACTCTCTCACAACCCACTCCCTCTCACTCCCTCGCACACTACAACACACACACACACACATACACACACACACACACACACACACAAAAAACACTGACACACTGAAAACTCCTGGGGGGTGGATCGGAGACACTGTTTGTGCTTTCCAAAACCCAAAGGGGCAGTGAGTGTAGGGAGGGGATGGGGGTGGGGGGATTGGTGCGAGATGTTACTAGGGTCCTAAATGGAGCTGCTGATATTTAACAACTCTGATTTTTTTGTTAACTTTGATTATTTTCCTTCACAGATGCTGCCAGGCCTGCTGAGCTTTTCCAGCAACTTCTGTTTTTGTTGTTGGTGACATTTAACCTAGTAAAGGCAGCGCTCTGGGAATGGGGGAGGGAGGGGGGCATCAAGAGAGGGGACGGTGGGCAGGAAGGAGGGCTCATGTCTGCATTCCGAAACCCCCAGCCTTGCCCTGCCCTCCAGCCCATGCTCTGTAGCCTCCCTCGCCCAGACCATGCCCAGCCTTGCCTTGCCCAGACCATGCCCACTGACCAGACCATGCCACGCAGAGCACTGCCAGACCATGCCCCGTGCACCCCAACCCTGCCAGCCCATGCCCCATGCCCACCTACCTGGCCCGCTGTCCTGCCGGCCCTTCCAGCCTCCGCACAGCTGTACCTTGGTGATAAGGATGAGGATGTTCCTCTCACACAGAGACTTCTTCGCCTTGGTGCACGGTTTCTTGCTAACAGGGGTGGGCCGGCTACTGCCCTGTTCCTTCAGCTCCCGCTTCTGCCTGATGAGTGAACTGGCTAACGCTGCCATGCTGCCATGCACAGTTCACCCACCGTGGAAGGGGGTGGGGGTGCGGGTGGCAGTGAGGGAGCTGGAGGTGACCAGGCAAAGGGGTCAGTGACGTTGAGAGAGAGAGAGAGAGAGAGAGAGAGCAGGGTTTCAATTTCTCCCTGGGCTACACAGTCCCTTAGTTAAAATACCTCCTGGTCTCGCAGTCCCTTCACATTGCCCGTCTTCAGTTGCAGACTCTGTGTCCTTTAAGCAGCTGCTGGTTGGATTCTGGTTTTATCGCACCAGTGCTTTCCTTCTCTCTCTCCTGTCTGTGTTACTCAGGAGCTGGCACAAGGTGAATGCCTGACTCTCTCTCTATCTCTCTCAGCCTTGGAGATTGGTCACTACACTGACTTAAAGTGACAGGGGAATAGCAGGCTGGGAGCAGTTGATCCAGTACAGCACCAGTTCTCTCTCTCTCCCTCTCCGATGCGCTCCAATGAGAAATGCCACACTGCTGCCCCTAGCTGGGTGCTGTACAAGTCACTGCCTTCTTTTAAAACAGAAAGGATGGAATGGGCTTTCTTACCCAGATTGACTGGCATTGTGAACAAAGCCCAAGCTGGGGGTGTGGGGGCAGGGTGGGGGAATCACCTGTCCTTAAAGGAGACTCTGCTCCTTAATTGCCGCCCTGTGAAACCTGAAAAGGTTCAGAAAAGATTGATAAGGATGTGGCCGGGGTTGGAGCTACAGGGAGAGGCTGAGTGGGCTGGGGCTACTTTCCCTGGAGCGTTGGAGGCCGAGGGGCTTGGATAGGGTAAATAGACATGGTCTTTTTCCCCAGAGTAGGGGAGTCCAAAACTAGACGTTTAAGGTGAGAGAGTAAGATTTTAAAGGGAGCTGAGGGGCAACTTTTTCACGCAGAGGGTGGTGTGTGTACGGAATGAGCTGCCAGAGGAAGTGGTGGAGGCTGGTACAACATTTAAAAGGCATCGGGATGGGTACATGAATAGGAAGGGTTTAGAGAGATATGGGCCAAATGCTGGCAAATGGGACTAGATTAATTTAGGATATCAGGTCAGCATGGATGAGTTGGGCCGAAGGGTCTGTTTCTGTGCACCGTGAATAATTTATGGAGCCTGTGCCAACCTACTCACTCCTCCTGCTCACTACATTTTTGTTTGAAAGATCTTTCACAGGACGTGGGCATCGCTAGTGATCGTTTCCGTATTGCCGAGCTGAGTGGCTTGGCCATTTCACCAGGCAGTTAAGAGATAGCCCCGCTGCCCTGGGTCTGGGATCACTCTCAGGCCAGACCGGGTAAGGGAGGCAGATTGCTTTCTCTAAAGGACATTAGTGAACCAGGAAGAGTTTTTAGAACAGTCAGTGATGGTTTCACAGTCCCTAACTTGGAGTGAAGTTTCAATCTCCTGGATTTTTGGACCCAGTCTAAAATGGCCGACTGTGGTTGCCACCATAGAACAAAGGACATTACAGCACAGTTCAGGCCCTTCGGCCCTCGATGTTGTGATGACCTGGCATACCTATCTGAAGCCCAACTATTGAAAGGGGCCTCGCAATGGGTGGCCAGCTCTCCTGTCTTGACTGGCAGTGTCAGTGACATCCAGAAATCTATCTGAAAAACCACCCAGTTACTTCAAAACAGAGTTTAAGAATTTTAAAGACATCTTTTATTCTTTTCCCTAGGACGTGGGCATGGTATTTAAGGCATTTACCGTCCATCCCTAATTGCTGTTGAGAGGGTTGTGGTGAGCTGTCTTCTTGAACAGCTGCAACCTGTGTGATGTAATGGACACAAACGGCCTATTAAGGAGGACGTTTGAAGATTTTGACCCAGCGAGAGTGAAGGGACGGCGATTTATTTCCAAGTCAGGATGCTGAGTGGCTTGGAGTGGATCTTGAGGCGAGCGGCGTACCCATGTATCTGCTGCCCTTGTCCTTCTGGATAGTAGAGATCATGGGCTTGGAAAGTGTTGCGTAACCCTTGGTAAGTTGCTGCGATGCTTTCCAATCCTACTGAGGATCACAGAGGTTGAGAGATGAATTATGAACTTGTTGGGACATGGTGACAAACAAGGGGGTGCTGCTTTGTCCTGGAAGAGCTTCCTGAGTGTTGTTGGAGCTGCCCCCATCCTGCCAAGTTGGGAGTATTCCATTATACTCCTGACTTGTGCCTTGTTGGCAGTGGACAGACTTTGGGGAGTCAAGATGGGAGTCACTCACCACAGGATTTCCAGCCTCTGACCTGCTCTTGTAGCTGCTGCATTCATATGGTTGGCTCAGCTGAGTTTCTGTCTAACGATAATCCTCCAGGAGGTTGATAGTAGGAGGGATGTTCAGTGATGGCGATACTATTGAAAGTCAAAGGTGATGGTTAGACTCTCTCTTGTTGCAATGGCATTTCTTGGCACTTGTGTGTGGCGCAAATGTTACTTGCCACTTTCAGGTCTGAGGAAGGGTCACTGGACCTGAAACATTAACTCCAATTTCTCTTCACAGACGCTGCCAGACCTGCTGAGCTTTCCCAGCAACTTCTGTTTTTGTTACTTGCCATTTGTCAGCCCAAGCTCGGATATTCTCCAGATCTTGCTGCATTTGAACACGGACTGCTTCAGTATCTGGGGAGTCACAAATGGTGCTGAACATTGTGAAATCATCAGCGAACATTCCCACTTCTGACCTTATGAAGGAGGGAAGGTCATTGATGGAGCAGTTGAAGATGGTTGGGCCTAGGACACTAGCCTGAGGAACTCCTGCAGCGAGGTCCTAGAGCTGGAATGAGCAACCGCCAACAACCACGCCCATCTTCCACGAAGCATTATCTCGTTGGATAATTGAGTTGACGCGCTTCCTCAGGAGACTGAATGGAAAAATCAGACACTTCAAATTGTGATGGTGACAAGATAACCGATTTGGAATTGGAAACAGCAGAAATGCCGGGGGCCACAATCCAGACTGGATCAATAAAATGCCTTTATAAATCTCTCCATTTTTTCCCATAATTTAACTGGGAAACAGCCGTACGCCTGCTCAGATTGTCCTCCTGGCCCGAGGGAATTTTGCACCTTTGACAGTGAAATTACACCAAAGCTGCCGCTGTGCTTTCGTTTCTCTCTCAGTCCTGCAACAGCATCGATCATGGGCTCAGAGAGACTCCCAAGTGCAAACATACAAATTGCTTGTTGTAGCAGTGTCAAGGAAAATATTCCCTAGGCATACAGAGCAAGTTAACACAGAGAAAGAAGTAGAATTACTTTTACCTTTATTTATTTATTTATTTATTGAATTGAACAGAATTACCCAAAGCAACAGGGGCATTGATTGGGCATGAGGTCACAGAAACTGAAAGACAGCGGGAGAAAGACATAAGGAAACAGTGATTTCAGGGACAGAGGCAGAAGAGTAGAGACACAGGAAGAGAGACACGATAGGGTGGAGACAGAGGGACAGAGAGAGATGAGCGTGTGGAGACAGAGGGACAGAGACACGAAGGGGTGGAGACACAGGGAGAGACACACGAGGGGGTGGTGGAGACACAGGGAGCGAGACATAATGGAGTGGAGACACAGGGAGCGAGACAGAATGGAGTGGAGACACAGAGAGAGTGAGACATGAGGCAATGGATACACAGGGAGAGACATGAGGAGCTGGGAACTCAAGGGGCAGAGATACGAGGGAAACAGACACAGGGGTCAGAGATTCGCTCAAAGACATAAGAGACACATATTTTCCACTCGCCCAGGGCTGGCGTTAGTCCTGACGCTACATCCCTACCCAGAGCTGGACAGAGTCCGGAGTCTAGGGAGGGAGCAGGGTTCAACAGTGAAAGTCAGGACTCTTTTCTCCTCTGAATTAATTATCTATCATCCTTTTACCACAACGGGGATGGAATTGAAAATTAGGGATGTCTTACCATGGTTGGACAGTTTTTGGTGAGGCCACATCTGGAGAATTGTGAGCTGCTATAGTTTCCTTACTTAAAGTGAGAGATGTAAAGGCATTAGAATTGGTTCAGAGAATGTCCAGTTGGCTGGTACCTGGGATGGGGATGGTTACCAGATGAGGAAAGGTGTGACAGGCTGGTCTGGTACACATTGTAGTTTAGAGAAATGAGAGGTTGATCTTATTGAAATGGCCCGAGGAGGACTGAGGGGGCGCTGGTTGGATAGGGTGGATGATGGGAATACAGATGTTTGTCCCCAGTGAATTTTTTTTAAGTGGCGATCTTTAGATTGAATTCTGGGACTTGTAAGACCAACAATATCTCTAGTTTCATTTTTTCATTTAGGAAGATAACAAAACATAAAGTTGCTGGAAAAGGCTAGCATGCCTGGCAGCATCTGTGAAGTAAAAAACAGAGTTAATGTTTCAGGTCTGGTGACTCTTCCTCAGAATTAGTTTTAAGCAGCTGTTGAAGGACGTAGGTAGCTGAGGGCATGACCCACCTGTGGTGAAGATTTTAAATCATGGTGGGCAGGGAATACAGGCCAGCGTTAGAGGAGTTTGGAATGTGACACGTCAACACAACTCGTAATCCTACACAATCCCTTCTGTCCCACAACCCCCACCTTACTCAGCTTCAGGTTACCATGTCACCATCTCACCACCACCCCCACCATGTCTGAGCTGCTAACCTGCACTTTGATGTCCTGAAGGATATGGCCCTGTGCAGCTTGAGATCACTGTCAAGGAGATTCTCCAGGGCAAAGATAAAATGTGAGGCTGGATGAACACAGCAGGCCAAGCAGCATCTCAGGAGCACAAGATGCTGCTTGGCCTGCTGTGTTCATCCAGCCTCACATTTTATTATCTTGGAATTCTCCAGCATCTGCAGTTCCCATTATCTCTGATTCTCCAGGGCAACCTGTTTGTTCCTAATCCAGGAGCCAGATTTGGAACAAAACTGAAGAGAAGTTTGGACTTCGCTAAGTGTGCACAGGGACTAACAGAGTGCATAAGTTTCACACTCATTCTGCCTCTCTCCTCTATACAGTGTATCACTGTCTTTGTGAGGCATCTTCCTTTCTCACCATCCCTGTCTAATGGTGACTCACTCTCTCTATGATTTTGTGTGTATGTGCGAGAGGCAGTGCGTGTGAAAGAGACTGCATGTGTGTGCGAGGGAGACAGTATGTGTGTGAGAGAGTGTGCAAGAAACACTGTGTACATGTGAAAAAGACTGTGCATGAGATAGTGTGTGTGTGCACATTTGTGAGAGAGTGTGTGTGCATGCGTGTGTGAGTGAGACTATGTACGCATGTGGGAAAGAGAGAAACTGTGAGCGTGTATGTGTGTGTAAGTGAAACTGTGTGTGAGAGATGTAGAGAGATAAAAACTGAGAGAGTTTTGGAGAGTGAGCATGTGTGCGTTTGCATGTTTGTGTGTGTGTGTGTTTGTGTGTGTGTGAATTTGTATGTGTGTGTGTGTGTATGTATTTGTGTGTGAGTGTGTGTTTGTAAGTGTGAGTTTTATGAGGGAATGAGTGTGTGTTTGCATGTGTCTCTGATGATTGTGCTGTGGTCCACTTTTCTCTCTATATGCCACCTCTTAGATGGTGGGCGACCAGTTCAAATAAACACAGGGATACGAGCAACAGCACAAGGTTATACCACACACTGTCCCCTTGTGATATGTCAGTACGAAGCATGGTCTCTATCTCTCTTGCTGTGTGTCTGGCTCTGTGTCTCTTTCTCTCACTCTCTGTCTGTCTCTCTCACTGTATGGTCTGGCTCTCTCTCTCTCTCTCACTCCCTGTCTGTCTCTGTCTCTCTCTTGCTGTGTGTCTGTCTCTTTCTCTCTCTCTCGCTGTGTGGTCTGGCTCTCTCTCTCTCTCTCTCATTCTCTAGCTGTCTCTCTCCCTCTCTCGCTGTGTGTCTGGCTCTGTCTCTTTCTTTCTCTCCCTGTCTGTCTGACTCTCTCTCTCTCTCTAGTACACATTCTCTCTTTGCCCTTCCTCCACTAGTGATTTTGTTTCTCTGCCTATATCTCTGTCTCTGGCTCTCTCACCTTGTAGCTTTCTTTCTCTGCATCTATCCTCTCTGCCTCTCATCCAGTCTTTCTGTCTCTTTCTACTTCTCCCACCCTACGTCTCTCTCTCTCTCTCTCTGCCTCTCTGCCTCTCCACTTCTAAACTCTGTGGCCGTCTCACTCTGCCTCTCTATCTTTCAGGCGATCACTACTCTATCTCCTTCATCCCACTCTCCCTCTCTCCATTGTGGATTTCACTCCCAGTGCCACTCCAAAACTCAACACCCAAGTCTCTCAAACCTTTTCCCTGTCTCTGGCTCTCTCTATCCTGCAGTCTGTCTGCCATACTATCTCACCCTCCTCTCTCCATTCCTCCGTCACTCTTCAGCTCTTTTCAGTTTTACTCTCCCCTTTTCTTAAAACAAAGAGTGAGCAAACATCAAAGTGCCCATCAGATTGTCCTGTAATAATAAAATGTGAGGCTGGATGAACACAGCAGGCCAAGCAGCATCTCAGGAGCACAAAAGCTGACGTTTCGGGCCTAGACCCTTCATCAGAGATTGTCCTGTAATATCTGTTTCTGAGGTTTCAGTGCCTTGGGGAAGATTCATTTACAACAAGTTGCAGAGTTTTAATCAGCATCTGTCTGTTACGCAGCTCCCCAAAGAGATTCAAACCTACATCAGATATCACATCTTAATTAAATTACTGGCGGATTGGAGAAGTGAGTAGGTGGGGGAGGGGGAGGGATTGGTAAATCAGCCGCAATGCGTTTCGTCGCTGACAGAAGACAGTTGTATTCAACAATCTTAATCCAATACCCCGTGTGGTGTAGTCAGTATTGAACAGTGAAACTACCTAGAACAGGACCGAGCATCTGGCTGTCCCAGCAGGCGCTCCTCCACTGTGTCCCGGGAGGGGCTCCCCCACAGTGTCCCAGCAGGCGCTTTCCCACTCTGTCCCAGGAGGGGCTCCCCCACAGTGTCCCAGCAGGCGCTCCCCCACTGTGTCCCAGGAGGGGCTCCCCCACTGTGTCCCAGGAGGGGCTCCCCCACTGTGTCCCAGCAGGCGTTCCCCCACAGTGTCCCAGGAGGGGCTCCCCCACTGTGTCCCAGCAGGCGCTCGTCCACTGTGTCCCAGCAGGCGCTCCCCCACAGTGTCCCAGGAGGGGCTCCCCCACTGTGTCCCAGCAGGCACTCCTCCACTGTGTCCCAGCAGGCGCTCCCCCACTGTTTCCCAGGAGGGGCTCCCCCACTGTTTCCCAGGAGGGGCTCCCCCACTCTGTCCCAGCAGGCGCTCCTCCACTGTGTCCCAGCAGGCACTCCCCCACTGTGTCCCAGCAGGCACTCCCCCACAGTGTCCCAGGAGGGGCTCCTCCACTGTGTCCCAGCAGGCGCTCCTCCACTGTGTCCCAGCCGGCACTCCCCCACTGTGTCCCAGCAGGCGCTCCCCCACAGTGTCCCAGGAGGGGCTCCCCCACTGTGTCCCAGCAGGCACTCCTCCACTGTGTCCCAGCAGGCGCTCCTCCACTGTGTCCCAGCAGGCACTCCCCCACTGTGTCCCAGCAGGCGCTCCCCCACAGTGTCCCAGGAGGGGCTCCCCCACTGTGTCCCAGCAGGCGCTCCCCCACTGTGTCCCAGCAGGCACTCCCCCACTGTTTCCCAGCAGGCGCTTTCCCACTGTGTCCCAGCAGGCGCTCCCGCACTGTGTCCCAGCAGGCGCTTTCCCACTCTGTCCCAGGAGGCGCTCCTCCACTGTGTCCCAGCAGGCGCTCCCCCACTGTGTCCCAGCAGGTGCTTTCCCACTGTGTCCCAGCAGGCGCTCCCCCACTGTGTCCCAGCAGGCGCTCCCCCACTGTGTCCCAGCAGGCACTCCTCCACTGTGTCCCAGCAGGCACTCCCCCACCGTGTCCCAGCAGGCACTCCCCCACTCTGTCCCAGCAGGCACTCCCCCACCGTGTCCCAGCAGGCACTCCCGAACTGTGTCCCAGCAGGCGCTTTCCCACTCTGTCCCAGGAGGGGCTCCCCCACTGTGTCCCAGCAGGCACTCCCCCACTGTGTCCCAGCAGGCACTCCTCCACTCTGTCCCAGCAGGCACTCCCCCACCGTGTCCCAGCAGGCACTCCCGCACTGTGTCCCAGCAGGCGCTTTCCCACTCTGTCCCAGGAGGGGCTCCCCCACTGTGTCCCAGGAGGGGCTCCCCCACTGTGTCCCAGCAGGCGCTTTCCCACTGTGTCCCAGCAGGCGCTCCCCCACTGTGTCCCAGCAGGTGCTTTCCCACTGTGTCCCAGCAGGCGCTCCCCCACTGTGTCCCAGCAGGCGCTCCCCCACTGTGTCCCAGCAGGCACTCCTCCACTGTGTCCCAGCAGGCACTCCCCCACCGTGTCCCAGCAGGCACTCCCCCACTCTGTCCCAGCAGGCACTCCCCCACCGTGTCCCAGCAGGCACTCCCGCACTGTGTCCCAGCAGGCGCTTTCCCACTCTGTCCCAGGAGGGGCTCCCCCACTGTGTCCCAGCAGGCACTCCCCCACTGTGTCCCAGCAGGCACTCCTCCACTCTGTCCCAGCAGGCACTCCCCCACTGTGTCCCAGCAGGCGCTCCCCCACCGTGTCCCAGCAGGCACTCCCCCACCGTGTCCCAGCAGGCACTCCCCCACCGTGTCCCAGCAGGCACTCCCGCACTGTGTCCCAGCAGGCGCTTTCCCACTCTGTCCCAGGAGGGGCTCCCCCACTGTGTCCCAGCAGGCACTCCCCCACTGTGTCCCAGCAGGCACTCCTCCACTCTGTCCCAGCAGGCACTCCCGCACTGTGTCCCAGCAGGCGCTTTCCCACTCTGTCCCAGGAGGGGCTCCCCCACTGTGTCCCAGCAGGCGCTTTCCCACTGTGTCCCAGCAGGCGCTCCCCCACTGTGTCCCAGCAGGTGCTTTCCCACTGTGTCCCAGCAGGCGCTCCCCCACTGTGTCCCAGCAGGCGCTCCCCCACTGTGTCCCAGCAGGCACTCCTCCACTGTGTCCCAGCAGGCACTCCCCCACCGTGTCCCAGCAGGCACTCCCCCACTCTGTCCCAGCAGGCACTCCCCCACCGTGTCCCAGCAGGCACTCCCGCACTGTGTCCCAGCAGGCGCTTTCCCACTCTGTCCCAGGAGGGGCTCCCCCACTGTGTCCCAGCAGGCACTCCCCCACTGTGTCCCAGCAGGCACTCCTCCACTCTGTCCCAGCAGGCACTCCCCCACCGTGTCCCAGCAGGCACTCCCGCACTGTGTCCCAGCAGGCGCTTTCCCACTCTGTCCCAGGAGGGGCTCCCCCACTGTGTCCCAGGAGGGGCTCCCCCACTGTGTCCCAGCAGGCGCTTTCCCACTGTGTCCCAGCAGGCGCTCCCCCACTGTGTCCCAGCAGGTGCTTTCCCACTGTGTCCCAGCAGGCGCTCCCCCACTGTGTCCCAGCAGGCGCTCCCCCACTGTGTCCCAGCAGGCACTCCTCCACTGTGTCCCAGCAGGCACTCCCCCACCGTGTCCCAGCAGGCACTCCCCCACTCTGTCCCAGCAGGCACTCCCCCACCGTGTCCCAGCAGGCACTCCCGCACTGTGTCCCAGCAGGCGCTTTCCCACTCTGTCCCAGGAGGGGCTCCCCCACTGTGTCCCAGCAGGCACTCCCCCACTGTGTCCCAGCAGGCACTCCTCCACTCTGTCCCAGCAGGCACTCCCCCACCGTGTCCCAGCAGGCACTCCCGCACTGTGTCCCAGCAGGCGCTTTCCCACTCTGTCCCAGGAGGGGCTCCCCCACTGTGTCCCAGGAGGGGCTCCCCCACTGTGTCCCAGCAGGCGCTTTCCCACTGTGTCCCAGCAGGCGCTCCCCCACTGTGTCCCAGCAGGTGCTTTCCCACTGTGTCCCAGCAGGCGCTCCCCCACTGTGTCCCAGCAGGCGCTCCCCCACTGTGTCCCAGCAGGCACTCCTCCACTGTGTCCCAGCAGGCACTCCCCCACCGTGTCCCAGCAGGCACTCCCCCACTCTGTCCCAGCAGGCACTCCCCCACCGTGTCCCAGCAGGCACTCCCGCACTGTGTCCCAGCAGGCGCTTTCCCACTCTGTCCCAGGAGGGGCTCCCCCACTGTGTCCCAGCAGGCACTCCCCCACTGTGTCCCAGCAGGCACTCCTCCACTCTGTCCCAGCAGGCACTCCCCCACCGTGTCCCAGCAGGCACTCCCGCACTGTGTCCCAGCAGGCGCTTTCCCACTCTGTCCCAGGAGGGGCTCCCCCACTGTGTCCCAGGAGGGGCTCCCCCACTGTGTCCCAGCAGGCGCTTTCCCACTGTGTCCCAGCAGGCGCTCCCCCACTGTGTCCCAGCAGGTGCTTTCCCACTGTGTCCCAGCAGGCGCTCCCCCACTGTGTCCCAGCAGGCGCTCCCCCACTGTGTCCCAGCAGGCACTCCTCCACTGTGTCCCAGCAGGCACTCCCCCACCGTGTCCCAGCAGGCACTCCCCCACTCTGTCCCAGCAGGCACTCCCCCACCGTGTCCCAGCAGGCACTCCCGCACTGTGTCCCAGCAGGCGCTTTCCCACTCTGTCCCAGGAGGGGCTCCCCCACTGTGTCCCAGCAGGCACTCCCCCACTGTGTCCCAGCAGGCACTCCTCCACTCTGTCCCAGCAGGCACTCCCCCACCGTGTCCCAGCAGGCACTCCCGCACTGTGTCCCAGCAGGCGCTTTCCCACTCTGTCCCAGGAGGGGCTCCCCCACTGTGTCCCAGGAGGGGCTCCCCCACTGTGTCCCAGCAGGCGCTTTCCCACTGTGTCCCAGCAGGCGCTCCCCCACTGTGTCCCAGCAGGTGCTTTCCCACTGTGTCCCAGCAGGCGCTCCCCCACTGTGTCCCAGCAGGCGCTCCCCCACTGTGTCCCAGCAGGCACTCCTCCACTGTGTCCCAGCAGGCACTCCCCCACCGTGTCCCAGCAGGCACTCCCCCACTCTGTCCCAGCAGGCACTCCCCCACCGTGTCCCAGCAGGCACTCCCGCACTGTGTCCCAGCAGGCGCTTTCCCACTCTGTCCCAGGAGGGGCTCCCCCACTGTGTCCCAGCAGGCACTCCTCCACTGTGTCCCAGCAGGCACTCCTCCACTCTGTCCCAGCAGACACTCCCCCACCGTGTCCCAGCAGGCACTCCCGCACTGTGTCCCAGCAGGCGCTTTCCCACTCTGTCCCAGGAGGGGCTCCCCCACTGTGTCCCAGGAGGGGCTCCCCCACTGTGTCCCAGCAGGCGCTTTCCCACTGTGTCCCAGCAGGCGCTCCCCCACTGTGTCCCAGCAGGTGCTTTCCCACTGTGTCCCAGCAGGCGCTCCCCCACTGTGTCCCAGCAGGCGCTCCCCCACTGTGTCCCAGCAGGCACTCCTCCACTGTGTCCCAGCAGGCACTCCCCCACTGTGTCCCAGCAGGCACTCCTCCACTCTGTCCCAGCAGGCACTCCCCCACCGTGTCCCAGCAGGCACTCCCGCACTGTGTCCCAGCAGGCGCTTTCCCACTCTGTCCCAGGAGGGGTTCCCCCACTGTGTCCCAGCAGGCGCTTTCCCACTGTGTCCCAGCAGGGAATCCCTCACTGTGTCCCAGCAGGATATCCCTCACTGTGTCCCAGCAGACCCTCCCTCACTGTGTCCCAGCAGACCCTCCCTCACTGGGTGCTGGAATAACCGTGCCTTTTGTGCACTCTGAGATCAGTGTACTCCTCTAATTTTGGCCTCTCATGCTTTCTCAGTTTTCATCGCTGCATGTTGGTGACTGTGGCTTCAGCTGCTCAAGCCTTAAGCTCTGGAATTCCCTCTCTGCCTCTCCCTCTCTGCCTCTCCCTCTCTGCCTCTCTCTGTCTCTCCCTCTCTGCCTCTCCCTCTCTGCCTCTCTCTGTCTCTCTCTTTCTGCCACTCTCTGCCTCTCCCTCTCTGCCTCTCTCTGTCTCACCTTCTCTGCCTCTCTCTGTCTTTCCCTGTCTGCCTCTCTCTGTCTCTCCCTCTCTGCCTCCCTCTGTCTCTCCCTCTATGCCACTCTCTGCCTCTCCCTCTCTGCCTCTCTCTGCCTCTCCCTCTCTGCCTCTCTCTGTCTTTCCCTGTCTGCCACTCTCTGTCTCTCCCACTCTGCCTCTCTCTGTCTCACCTTCTCTGCCTCTCTCTGTCTTTCCCTGTCTGCCTCTCTCTGTCTCTCCCTCTCTGCCTCCCTCTGTCTCTCCCTCTATGCCACTCTCTGCCTCTCCCTCTCTGCCTCTCTCTGTCTTTCCCTGTCTGCCTTATCCTCTCTGTCTCTCGCTCTCTCACTGTCTTTCCCTGCCCACGGAGCTCCTTGAAGCCTACCTCTTTGTCCAGGCGTTTGCTCATGTCAGAACGGAAATCTGTTCAGTAACAGTTTGGGTGAAGCACATTTGGGGGTGTACATGCAGCAATAACGGGGCTCTGAGAGTGCAGGTCGTTGCTGAATACGCGTTCTCTGCCTGATTTACTGCACAATGGGGGTCAGTTGGGAGGGAGGAGGGTTTTGGAACACTGTGTCCCCATCGCCAGGTATCCCTCCGCTGAGCCTGCCCAGGGCCTGAGCAGAAACTGCAGGTTTGATTTCTGTCCCATTCAATCTAGCAAAGGACTTGCACTTTCTGGCTCACACTCAGATTGTTTTCTGGCTCGTTCCGAAACAAGCTAATGACATGAAAAGGGGTCACCTCAGTGAGTCACTGCCCTCATTCCCACTCTCTACCAGCTGCCTCAAGATGGGAGACAACTAATGGCTGCAGAAAGACAGGCAGTTCACAGCCATGGGATCGTACACCGCTCCTTCATCAGTGGGTTACAGTGAGGATTTAACAAAACAGACGTGCGGCAAACTAAAAGTAGCGAGGTTAGGCTCAGCACTGGTGACAATGCAACCAGGGTACTGAGTATTGTACTAGCCTACTTATTTAGGGTGGCTCAGGGGCTAGCACTGCTGCCTCACAGCACCAAGGACCCAGGATACATTCTGCCCTCAGGCGACTGTCTGTGTGGAGTTTGCATGTTCTCCCCAACTCTGTGTGGGTTTTCTCTGGGTGCTCCGGTTTCCTCCCACAGACCAGCAATGTGCAGCTAAGGGTGGATTGGCCGTGCTAAATTGTCCCATAGTGCCCAGGGATGTGCGGGTTAGGGTGGATTGGCCGTGCTAAATTGTCCCGTAGTGCCCAGGGATGTGTGGGTTAGGGTGGATTGGCCGTGCTAAATTGTCCCATAGTGCCCAGGAATGGGCAGGTTAGAGTGGATTGGCCGTGCTAAATTGTCCCGTAGTGCCCAGGGATGTGCGGGTTAGGGTGGACTGGCTGTGCTAAATTGTCCCATAGTGCCCAGGAATGGGCAGGTTAGAGTGGATTGGCCGTGCTAAATTGTCCCGTAGTGCCCAGGAATGGGCAGGTTAGAGTGGATTGGCCGTGCTAAATTGTCCCATAGTGCCCAGGAATGGGCAGGTTAGAGTGGATTGGCCGTGCTAAATTGTCCCGTAGTGCGCAGGAATGTGCAGGTTAGGGTGGGATTGGCCGTGCTAAATTGTCCCGTAGTGCCCAGGGATGTGTGGGTTAGGGTGGATTGGCCGTGCTAAATTGTCCCATAGTGCCCAGGAATGGGCAGGTTAGAGTGGATTGGCCGTGCTAAATTGTCCCGTAGTGCCCAGGGATGTGCGGGTTAGGGTGGGTTGGCCGTGCTAAATTGTCCCGTAGTGCCCAGGGATGTGCGGGTTAGGGTGGGTTGGCCGTGCTAAATTGTCCTGTAGTGCCCAGGGATGTGCGGGTTAGGGTGGAGTGGCCTTGCTAAATTGTCCCGTAGTGCCCAGGGATGTGTGTGTTAGGGTGGACTGGCCGTGCTAAATTGTCCCGTAGTGCCCAGGGATGTGTGGGTTAGGGTGGATTGGCCGTGCTAAATTGTCCCGTAGTGCCCAGGGATGTGCGGGTTAGGGTGGACTGGCCGTGCTAAATTGTCCCGTAGTGCCCAGGGATGTGCGGGTTAGGGTGGATTGGCCGTGCTAAATTGTCCCATAGTGTCCAGGGATGTGCGGGTTAGGGTGGGTTGGCCGTGCTAAATTGTCCCGTAGTGCCCAGGGATGTGTGTGTTATGGTGGACTGGCCGTGCTAAATTGTCCCGTAGTGCCCAGGGATGTGCGGGTTAGGGTGGATTGGCCGTGCTAAATTGTCCCATAGAGCCCAGGGATGTGCGGGTTAGGGTGGGTTGGCCGTGCTAAATTGTCCCGTAGTGCCCAGGGATGTGCGGGTTAGGGTGGATTGGCCGTGCTAAATTGTCCCATAGTGCCCAGGGATGTGCGGGTTAGGGTGGAGTGGCCATGCTAAATTGTCCCATAGTGCCCAGGGATGTGCGGGTTAGGGTGGATTGGCCGTGCTAAATTGTCCGGTAGTGCCCGGGGATGTGCAGCCTGTGTAGTTCAACCATGGAAAATGCAGGGTTATAGAAACTGGGTGGAGAATGGTCTTTGGAGGGACAGCGTAGACTCAATGGGCCAAATGGCCTACCCCCATACTGTAAGGATTCTAACTTTTAAGCCTGGTTTTGCCTTTGCTTCAGGGCATTTTTTTAACTGTTCAAGTAGCTATGTCAATGCCTGATGTTGTTGTTTACCACAGCAATTAACACTTTTAAAGACAGATGATAATATGGCAGTAATCGCTCTGGTTTTGTAACCCGCAATGCCAGGGCAATGCCCAAGGGGACACGGTTTCAAATCTCACAAAGGGAGCTGGCACATTTATCCGCTTTGTGTCAAGCTAATAACGCTTGAAAAGTAACTTCAATCACACATGGCTTCCATCAGGACCTGTTAACACGAGGATCTTGAATTCAATTAATAAATCTGGAATTGAACACTGGCCTCAAGAATGGTTACCTTGACAACCATCACCGATTGTTATAAAAACCCGTATCGGGTTCACCCATTTCGCGAAGGAAATCTGTATCTTTAGCTGGTCTGGCCTACACATGACTCCAGACCCACAGCGATGCAATTGACTTTTAACTGCCCTCTGAAATCACCCTGGCAAGCCACAAAGGGACAATCATGGGTAGGCAACACCCTCCTCCAGAAATTGCCAGTGTCACAGATACCAGTCTCACAGCCAACTCCATTCGCTCCACATAATGTAGAGAGATGGTTAGAGATGCTGGACACTGCAAAGGCTATGGGCCCTGACAACATTCCAGCAAAAGCACTGAAGACTTGTGCTCCAGAATTTGCCACACCAACTTGTTCTAGTACAGCCACAACACTGGTATCTACCCGACAATGTGGAAAATCACCAAGGTAGATCCTGTACACAGAAAGCAGGACAAATCCAACCCGGCCAATTACTGCCCCATCAGTCTCCTCTCGATCATCAGTAAAGTGATGGAAGGTGTTTTCAACAGTGCTAGCCTGTTCATAGCTCAATAACCTGCTCAGTGATGCCCAGTTTGGATTCCGCCAGGGCTGCTCAGCTCCTTCAGGAGCGAGTAAAAGTCCCTGTCACTTAGAAAACAGCACCAAAATCCCTGAGGTTTTAACAGCACTTTTAATACAAGAAGAAAGGCAGCTGGGTTGGAGGGTGCTGTGCTCTGGAATACACAATCACGGGGATAGCTGTCTGGAACCATGGATCAGTTAGAAATCCTATTCATGCTTTAGCCCTAAAGGAACAATGAACTGGACCTAAGACAGCAACTTCAGACACCTTGGATAACAAGGTGTGGAGCTGGATGAACACAGCAGGCCGAGCAGCATCAGAGGAGCAGGAGAGCTGATGTTTCAGGCCTGGACCCTTTTTCAGAAGCTCTTCAGAGGTACCAGAGCATTCAACTTCATTTAATATTCATTCACAGAAATACTGGACATTCCACCTCATCAAAACACATTTACGTCTACTCTAAACTATCAGGGAGCTAATTCAGCACAAAGGGGACAACATAAAACACAATGCATAAGACAGATTTATGAGGTGATAACGGAGCACACTGTCTGTATAACTGTTGGCCCTGACCTGAAAGAGAGAGAGAGAGCGCCATCCCCACAGCTGCCAACAGATGAGGGATCCCAGACAGCTACTTTCCCTGAGAACTATCTGCACAGCTATCTCCCTGAAACCTACCGACCCGGGGCTGTTCCGTACCAGGGTAACCAACGGCAACCGAACATGACCAGCAGACCGACGACCTCCGAAAACCACCGACACAACTGACAAGGCCCCAGGAACATCCTATGGTGGAAATTGGCTCAAAAAACCCACCACAAAGTAATAAAACCCAAATCCTCAAACCAGACTGAACACCGTCCAAAGCCTTCGGTGAAGCACCCTCGCTACAGCAAGTAGAAACAGCCAGCTGTATTTCAAAATTGTGTTTATCCCCAGTGGTAAGCCTATTTCCTCCAGATCCAAAGTGCCAGCAGGGAGGGCAAGGTGGATTGGTAACAGTGCAGGGCACCCCGAGATCAGGAAGTCTGATTAAAATGTCTGCGTTTGAACCTACTGTTTAGTTTCTAATAGTAATTCGCCTGTGTTAGGTTAATAACTGGTAGTATCAGTGATAATGGGAACTGCAGATGCTGGAGAATTCCAAGATAATAAAGTGTGAGGCTGGATGAACACAGCAGGCCAAGCAGCATCTCAGGAGCACAAAAGCTGACGTTTCCGGCCTCACACTTTATTATCTAATAACTGGTAGTGTCAGTTTCACTGTTTTGAATTTGCCTCTTTAACTCTTTGTTTTATTTCTGTGTTTATTACTTTTGTCTTTCCTCATGATAGACTCACCTTTGCATTTAATAGACACAGAGATTCTTTGCCCTGAAACACTTGCCTTCTTCACTTCACATTCCTAAATTCAGACGTGTCAAGACCAGGGATCGGGGGGTGATTGGAACCACCTAAAAATCAGCAGATTACTGATCGCAAACCAGAATCCCTACACTCCTGAGCTCATTACAGCCTTAGTTCAAACATGGACAAAAGAGCTGATTTCCACAGGAGAGGTGAGAGTGACAGCCTTTGATGTCAAGGCTGCATTCAACCAAGTGTGGCATTAAGGAGCCCTGGCAAAACTGGAATCAATGGGTATCGGGGAGCAAGCTCTCCACTGGTTGGAGTCATACCTGGCACATAGGAAGATGGTTGTGGTTGTTGGAGGTCAATCCTCTTAGTTCCAGAGCATCTCTGCAGGAATTCCTCAGGCAAATGGCCCAGACTCAATCATCTCCAACTGCTTCATCAATGACCTTCTCTCCATCATAAGGTCAGAAGATTAGGAGATGGTTGCCAATGAGACCCCAATGTTCAGCACCATTTGCGACTCCTCAGATACTGACGCAGTGCATGTCCAAATGCAGCAAGACTGCAAAAATATGTAAGTTTGGGCTGATAAGTGGCAAATAACATTTGTGCCACACAAGCGCCAAGCAATGACCAGCTACAACAAGAGAGAATCTAACCATTGCCCCTTAACATTCAGTGGTATTACCATCATTGTCTCTCCCCACTATCAATATCTGAGGTTTAATATTAACCAGCAACTGAACTGGACTAGCGATATAAATATTGTGGTACAACAGCAGGCCAGAGGCTGGGAATACTGCAGTGAGTAACTCTCCTCCTGACTCCCCAAAGCCTGTCCGCCATCTACAAGGCACAAGTCAGGAGTGAGATGGAATACTCCCCACTTGCCCTGGATGGGGGCAGCCCCAACAACACTCAAGAACTTCAGCACCATCCAGGACAAAGTAGCCCCCGCTTGATTGGCACCACATCTACAAACATCCCACTGTCTCCCCCACGGATGCTCAGTAGCAGCAGTGTGTACCATCTACAAGACGCACTGCAGAAACTCATCAAAGATCCTCAGGCAGCACCTTCCAAACCTATAACCAATATCTCATAGAAGGACGTGGGCAGCAGATAAATGGGAACACAAGCCCCGTGCGAGTTGCACTCTGAGCCTCTGACCATCCTGACTTGGAAATATATCGGCTGCAGGTTCTCCTCCAAACCACTTACCATCCTGACTTGGAAATACCTCGCCAATTCCTTCAGTGTCGCTGGGTCAAAATCCTGGAACTCCACTCCCTAACAGCACAGTGTGGGTGTCCTTACACCACACAGACTGCAGCAGTTCAAGAAGGTCACTCACCACCACCTTCTCAAGGGGTCAATTATGGACAGGCAATAAATGCTGGCCAGCCAACGACGATCCATACATTAGATCTGTGCCCTCTGGTTATTGGCCACAAGAAACATTGGCTCCACATTCAACACCATCAAAACCCTTAATGATTTTAACCAGCGTGGTCAAATCTCCTCTTCACCTTCTGTTTTCCACAGAGAGCAACATCTGTCTCCATTTGATCCACAAAGATAAGATACAGACATACAGAGCCAAAGAGACATACAACACGGAGACAGAGACTTCACTCCAACCAGTCCACGCCAATCATAATCCCAACTAAACTAGTCCCACCTGCCTGCGCTTGGCCCATATCCCTCCAAACACTTCCTATTCATGGCTGATCCAAATGTCTTTCAAATGTTATAAATGTACCCACATCCACCACTTCCTCTGGAAGTTCATTCATCACATGAACCACTCCCTGTGTAAAAATATTGCCATCTTGTTTTTTTTAACCTTGCTCCTCTCACCTTAAAAATATGCCCTTTAGTCTTGAAATTCCATCCCCCTCCCTCAGGGAAAAGACACCCGTCATTCACCTTATCTATATCCCTCATGATTTTATGAACCTCTATAAGGACACCCCTCAATCTCCAACGCTGCAGTGAAAAAAGTCCCAGCCTCTCCTCATAACTCAAATTCTCCATTCCTGGCAATATCCTGGTTAATCTTTCATGAACCCTCTCCAGCGTCATACTATCTTTCCTTTAACAGGGCATTCAGAACTGGACACAATATTCCAGAAGAGGTCTCACCAACCAATATGAACGAGAATCGGGATTAAGCCACTCGGCCCATTGACCCTGTTCCATTTAATCAGATCGCGACTGACCTAATTACTCCATGGTCCTGCCCACACCTGATAACCTTTCACCGCCTCATTTTTCAAGAAACACTCTCTCTCTTTGCCTCAAAAATTTTCAGGAACTTTGCTCCCACTGCTTTTTCAGGAAGAGATTTGTGAAGAGTCACACTACTCTGAAGGCAAATATTTCTATTCATCACTATCTCAAATATTTTAAACAGCGACTCCCTAGTTAAAGAACCACCCACAAGAGGGAAAATCAACTTTACACCACCCTGTTAAGGGTGGGTACGAAGGGACAGTGTGGGCGATGGGGGAACTGGTATCTGAGAGTGAGACAGTGTGGGTGATGGGGGAACTGGTATCGGAGAGTGGGTCAGTGTGGGTGATGGGGGAACTGGTATCTGAGAGTGGGGCAGTGTGGGCGATGGGGGAGCTGGTATCTGAGAGTGGGACAGTGTGGGCGATGGGGGAACTGGTATCTGAGAGTGGGGCAGTGTGGGCGATGGGGGAGCTGGTATCTGAGAGTGGGTCAGTGTGGGCGATGGGGGAGCTGGTATCTGAGAGTGGGTCAGTGCGGGTGATGGGGGAACTGGTATCTGAGAGTGGGGCAGTGTGGGCGATGGGGGAGCTGGTATCTGAGAGTGGGACAGTGTGGGCGATGGGGGAACTGGTATCTGAGAGTGGGACAGTGTGGGTGATGGGGGAACTGGTATCTGAGAGTGGGTCAGTGTGGGTGATGGGGGAGCTGGTATCTGAGAGTGGGACAGTGTGGGCAATGGGGGAGCTGGTATCTGAGAGTGGGTCAGTGTGGGTGATGGGGGAGCTGGTATCTGAGAGTGGGTCAGTGTGGGCGATGGGGGAGCTGGTATCTGAGAGTGGGTCAGTGTGGGTGATGGGGGAGCTGGTATCTGAGAGTGGGTCAGTGTGGGCGATGGGGGAGCTGGTATCTGAGAGTGGGACAGTGTGGGTGATGGGGGAACTGGTATCTGAGAGTGGGACAGTGTGGGTGATGGGGGAACTGGTATCTGAGAGTGGGACAGCGTGGGCGATGGGGGAGCTGGTATCTGAGAGTGGGACAGTGTGGGCGATGGGGAGCTGGTGTCTGAAAGTGGGATAGTGTGGGTGATGGGGGAACTGGTATTTGAGAGTGAGACAGTGAGGGCAATGGTGGAGCTGGTATCTGAGAGTGGGACAGTGTGGGCGATGGGGGAGCTGGTATCTGTGATTGGGGTAGCGTGGGCAATGGCGGAGCTGGTATCTGAAAATGAATGGTTTGCCAGTTGCTGGTTTGCATTACTGAATGATGCCAACAGTGTGGGTCAATTCCCCTGCGGTGCCTGTGCTCCTGAACCCTTCCCCTTGTCTGAGGGTGTGGTGACCCTCAGGTTAAACCACCAGTCACCTTCTCTCCATCAGTAAGGAGTGAGCAGCCTGTGGTCTGTTCTGACTATGGTGACTTTACTTTTATTGTCCTTGCCTGGGGCCCTCCTTCTATTTGCAGATGGCTTACTGTCTCAAAGGGCCTTCAGCTGGGGAACCCTCTTCATCATGTTCTTCCGTCTTTTGGTACTGATGCTGACAAGGGCAATGTGCTGTTACATTAAAACACAAGATCTCTCTTACATTTCACACCTTCTGTATAAAGTATTTGAATGCCCCGGAATCACGGAATTTTGTAGTGTTGAAGTAGCCCATTTGGTCTACTTTGTCCATGCTACCCAATAAAGTGCCATCCAGCCTTACCCTACATCTTGTCTCTCACCCTGATGGTTATAACAGCTCAAGGAAACTTCCAAGTGATACTTAAGTTTCTGTTTTTATTTGTCTTGCAGGCAGTGTGTTTCAGATCACTCTATGGGTGGGAAAAATTCGCCCTCACTCTCCTATAACCCACCAATGTTTTTAAATACATGGCCCCTGTTTATTGATCTTCTTGTGAATCACAAGGAGCCCTATCTTTCACATTCCATACAATAATGACCAGAAACGTACCCAGTACCGAGCTGTGGCATAGAGAAAGTAAGCACTGCAGAATGTGGAGTCAGAGATAACACAGTGTGGAGCTGGAGGAACACTGCAGGTCAGGCAGCATCCGAGGAGCAGGAAGGCTGATGTTTCGGGTTGGGACCCTTCTTCAAAAATTCCTGAAGAGGATCCTGACCCGAAGTGTCAACTTTCCTGTTCCTCTGACGCTGCCTGACTTGCAGTGTTCCTCCAGCTCCACACTGTGTTATTTTCTTGATTCATTTACAAGATGTGGGTGTCCCTAATTGCCCAGAGAGCAGTGAAGAGTCAACCAACATTGCTGTGGGTCTGGAGTCACATGTAGGCCACTCCAGGTAAGTGTGGCAGTTTCCTTCCCTAAAGGGCATTAGTGAATCAGATAGGTTTTTCCCCAAAAATGGACAATGGATTGACAGTCATCATTAGATTCTTAATTTTTATTGAATTCAAATTCCACTGTCTACTGTGGCAAGATTCGAACCCTGTTCCCCCGAACATTACCTGTGTCTCTGGATTAACAGTGCAGCGATAATAGCCATCGCCTAATGGGGAGACCTGGCTGACTGACCCTGAATAGCAACTACTTTAGGCAACCAGTGGTATTGGGAACATGGCTCAATCACACTTGCCCGAAGTTATGTACGTTTGTGTGCGTTTCCTCCGCAAACAGAAGGTACACATTCAAGCCTCACACCTTAGTTCAGTCACCTGAGAGCTGGAAAACCCATTACCCTGGACAATGCCTCAGTCGATCAGAGCTGACTCACCCTTTTCTGCTGTTGTATAAGTTGTTGAAACTTGGCATTCTTGCATTTGCCCTGAAAAGTGCAAGACAAGAGTACTTCTCTATCTTGCAATATCACTCCGGCTGTGTTCTGTCTCGTGTGCCTACGGTTCTAGCACAACCTCCCTACTCCAATGGTCTATGATGGGAAATTCCACAGATGAGACATGTTTTTGAAAGTTCCTGCCAAGTCCAGCCCATCTCTAACTGCCCTTTGACCTGTATGGCTTGCCATTAAGGGTTGTTAAGAGTGAGCCACATTCCTGGGGGACTGGAGTCACTTTGTACCAGATTGGGTACAGATTTCCTTCCCTAAAGGGCACCGATGAACAAGATAGGGTTTTATAAGAGTCACCATGACTGACTTCCACCAACTACTGGACAGCATTACCATGGGCCATTGATGCATTATGAGATATCTCCACTAAACACTATCACCTATTTCTTTAAACTTTCCTTATAATATCCCTCTCTGACTGAGGGCACTTTAAAAACATAAAGTCATATTGTTATAGAGCTGTACAGTGCAGAAACAACTTGAGTCCAACTCGTCCATGCTGACCCGATATCCTAAATTAATCTAGTCCCATTTGCCAGCATTCGGCCCATATCCCTCTAAACCCTTCCTTCTCATGTCCCCATCCAGATCCCTTTTAAATGTTGTAATTGTACCAGTCTCCACCACTTCCTCTGGCAGCTCATTCCACACACACACCACCCTCTGTGTGAAAAAGTTGACCTAAAAATCATTTTTAAATCTTGCCCCTCTCACCTTAAACCTATTCCCTCTGGTTTTGGGCTTCTCTACCCTGGGAAAAAGACCTTGGCAATTCATCTTATCCATACCCCTCATGAAGTTATAAACCTCAATAAGGTCACCCCTCAACCTCCAACACTCCTGGGAAAACAGTCCCGACCTATTCAGCCTCTCCCTGTATCTCAAACCCTGGCAACGTCCTTGTAAATCTTTTCTGAACCCTTTCAAGTTAAACAACATCTCTCCCCAGAACTGAACGCAGTATTCCAAAAGCGGCCGAAGCAATGTTCTGTACAGCCACAACATGACCCTCCCAATGTCCATAGCCAATGTACTGACCAATAAAGGCAAGCATATACAATACCTTCTTCACCACCCTGTCTACCCTGCAACTCCACTTTCAAGGAACTATGAACCTGCACTGCAAGGTCTTTGTGTTCAGCAACACTCCCCAGGTCATGACAATGGTTTTTGTCTAGCATTCAGTAGGGAACACACAAGAATGCCAAATTTCAAATAGTCAGTCAGTCAGTTGAGATCACGAGACTGTACTGGCTCCTTTACACTTTCTGCTAACATAGAAACATAGAAACATAGAAAATAGGAGCAGGAGTAGGCCTTTTGGCCCTTTGAGCCTGCATTGCCATTCAATAGAGCCATGGCTGATCGTGCAATCTCAATATCCCGTTCCCACTTTTTCTCCAAACCCCTTGCTCCCTTTAGTTGGAAGGGCCACGCCCAGCTCCCTCCTGAATATATCTAACAGACTGACCCAACAGCTTCCTGTGGGAGAGAATTCCACAAGTTCACAACTCTCCGAGTGAAGAAATTCTTCCTCATCTCTGTCCTTACCTCTTATTCTTAGACTGTGACCCCACAGTTCTGGGCTTCCCCAGTGCTGGGAACATTCTTCCCACATCTAGCCTGTCCAGTCCCATCAGGATTTTATATGTTTCTATGAGATTCCATCCACCTCATTCTTCTAAACTCCAGCAAGTACAAACCCAGTCAATCTAGTCTTTCCTCTTATGTCAGTCCTGCCATCCCAGGAATGAGACTGGTGAACCTTCACTGGACTCTCTCAATAGCAAAAATGTCCTTCCTCAGGCTAGGAGGCCAAAACTACACACAATACTCAAGGTGTAGCCTCACCAAGGCCTCACATAACAGCAAGACATCCTTACTCCGATACTCATATCCTCTCGCTATGAAGGCCAGCATGCCATTAGCTTTCCTCACCACCTGCTATACCTGCATGTCAACCTTCAGCAACTGTTTGACATGACACCCAGGTCTTGCTGCACCTCCCCTTTCCCTAAACTGCCACCAAAAAGATAATAATCTGTCTTCCTGTTTCTTACATATACATAACCTCATATTTATCCACATTATATTGCATTTGTCAAGTACTTGCCCCTTAGCCAGCCTGTCCAAGTTATCCTGCAGCCTCTTAGCATTCCCCACCCAGCTTAGTGGCATCTGCAAATTTGGAGATATTGCATTCAGTTCCTTTGTCTACATTATTAATGTGTATTGTGAACAGCTGGGGTCCCAGCACTGAACCCTATGGTACCCCACCTGTTACTGCCTGCCCCTCTGAAAAGGATCTGTTTATTCCGACTCTCTGCTTCCTGTCTGCCAACCAGTTCTCTGTCCACGTCAATATATTACCTTCAATACCATGAGCTTTAATTTTCCTCACTAGTCTCTTGTGTGGAACCTTGTTAAAAGCCTTTTGGAAGTCCAGTTACACAACATCTACTGATTCACCCTTGTATACTCTACAGGTCACATCCTCAAAAAATCCCAAAGACTTGTCAAGCATGATTTCCATTTATTGAATCCATGCTGACTAGAACTGATTCTGACACTGCTTTCCAAATGATCTGTTATTACATCCTTAATAAATGACTCCAGCATTTTCCCCCACCTCCAATGTCTAGGCCCGAAACGTCAGCTTTTGTGCTCCTGAGATGCTGCTTGGCCTGCTGTGTTTATCCAGCTCCACACTTTGTTATCTCCAATGTCAGGCTAACTGGCCTGTAATTCCCCATTTTCTCTCCTTCCTTTTTTAATAAGTGGGGTGACATTAGCTACCATCCAGTCCATTGGAACTCTTCCAGAGTTTACAGAATGCTGGAAAATGACCACCAACACATCCCCTATTTCTAGGGCCATTTCTTTAAGTACTCTAGGACGCAGAGCGTCAGGTCCTGGGGACTTATTGGGTTTTAATGCCATCAATTTCCCCAAAACCATTTCCTGACTAACAAGGATTTCCTTCATTTCCTCCTTGACTCTCTGTCCCCTAGCATTTCCAGAAGGTTATTTGTATCCTCCATAGTGAAGACTGATCCAAAATATTTATTCAGCTGGTCTGCCATCTCTTTGTTGTCCATTATGAACTCACCTGATTCTAACTACAAGGGACCTACATTTATCTTCACCTGTCTTTTTCTCTTCACATATCTGTCCATAATGATAATGGATAAGTAACGGTTAAAGTTCTTTGACAGTTCGTCATCCTCCACGAACAAAACAAATAAGTTGGAGCCTTACACCTTTTCATTTGAATTTTCCAGCAGTCCCCCATTGCTTTGGTCATAAGAATGCCTCAACCAATTAGAATCAACCTGTTCACCAATCAGTGCCCTTTTCTACTGCAGTATAGATTGTTGTGATTGCTTGAAATTTGGCATTCTTGCCAGGATCCTGATGAGTGGAGAGAAGACAAGCTTCAGTGTCAAGTTTAACTTTCTGGCAATATTTGCTGCAAAGTGAATGGCTTATCTTCCCTTTCTAACAAGCTCTTGATTGCTCATTTCTTCTTCTTTCGCTGGCTTGGTCGTGTGGGTATGTATATTCTCTGTTCTTGTCTGGGGCATACAAAGAAACAAAGAAACCTACAGCACAGGGACAGGCCCTTCGGCCCTCCAAGCCTGCACCGATCAAGATCCTCTGTCTAACCTGTCGTCTATTTTCTAACAGTCTGTGTCCATTTGCTCCCTGCCCATCCATGTACCTGTCCAAATATATCTTAAGAGACGCTAACGTGTCTGCGTCTACCACCTCCGCTGGCAACGTGTTCCAGGTGCCCACCACCCTCTGCGTAAAGAACGTTCCATGCATATCTCCCTTTAACGTTCCTCCTCTCACTGTGAACTCATGACCCCTAGTAATTGAGTCCCCCACTCTGGGAAAAAGCTTTTTGCTATCCACCCTGTCTATACCCCTCATGATTATGTAGACCTCAATAAGGTCCCCCCTCAATTTCCGTCTTTCTAATGAAAATAATCCTAATCTATTCAACCTCTCTTCATAGCTAGCTCCCTCCATACCAGGCAACATCCTGGTGAACCTCCTCTGCACCCTCTCCAAAGCATCCACATCCTTTTGGTAATGTGGCGACCAGAACTGTACACAGTACTCCAAATGTGGCCGAACCAAAGTCCTATACAACTGCATCATGACCTGCCAACTCTTGCACTCAATACCCCGTCCGATGAGGGAAAGCATGCCATATGCCTTCTTGACCACCCTATTGACCTGCGTTGTCACCTTCAGGGAACAATGGACCTGAACACCCAGATCTCTCTGTTCATCAATTTTCCCCAGGACTTTTCCATTTACTGTATAGTTCGCCCTTGAATTTGATCTTCCAAAATGCATCACCTCGTATTTGCCCGGATTGAACGCCATCTGCCATTTATCTGCCCAACTCTCCAGTCTATCTATATTCTGCTGTAATTTCTGACAGTCCCCTTCACTATCAGCTACTCCACCAATCTTAGTGTCATCAGCAAACTTGCTGATCAGACCACCTACACCTTCCTCCAGATCATTTACATATATCACAAACAACAGTGGTCCCAGCACAGATCCCTGTGGAACACCACTGGCCACAGGTCTCCAATTTGAGAAACTCCCTTCTACTACTACCCTCTGTCTCCAGTTGCCCAGCCAGATTTTTATCCGTCTAGCTAGCACACCCTGGACCCCATGTGACCTCACTTTCTCCATCAGCCTGCCATGGGGAACCTTATCAAACGCATGTGCCAAGTTCCTCCACCTCTGGATGAGCCTACCACTCTACAATCCTACCTGGTGCCAAAACCTGCTACTCACCCCTTCAAAAATTGCTGGTCCCCACCAAAATCAAAGTGCCAGAACCCCTTCTCCGCTGCTCAGCTCATCCAATGGCCAATGAATTCATCGCAAACTTTGCAGCAGATTGTACACAGTGTTGTTGCTGAGGTCAGTAGCGGAGGGAGTCAAAGTTTGCTAATTGAGCCATCTAATTTGTCCTGGACAGTATCCAACTTTTTGAGTGCTGTTGGAGCTGCACCCATCCAGGCAAACTGGGAGTCATCCATCACCTGGTGCCTTGTAGATGGTGGACAGGCTTTGGAGAGTTGGCAGTTGAGCTACTCTCTGCGGCATTCCTAGGCCTGCTCTGGGAGCCACAATATTTACACGCTGGGTCCAGTTCAGTATTTTGTCAATGATAAGCCCCTAGGATATCGATAGTGGAGATTCAGTGATGGCGATGCTATTGAATGTCAAGGAGTGATTGGTTAAGATTGTCTCTTGTTGGAGAAAGTCATTGCCCAATACCACAAAACTTAGAATCCCGACAGTGTAGAAACAGGCCATTCAGCCCAATAAGTCCACACTGACTCTTCGAAGACCATCCCACCCAGACTCAAACCCCCTCCCCTCCCCATCACTCTGCCCCATTCTGAAATCTCACATTTTCCCACATCTAGCCCACCTAACCTGCACATCCCTGGTTCACTACGAGACAATTTGGCACGGCCAATGCACCCTAACCTGCACATCCCTGGACTGTAGGAGGAAACCCAGACAGAGATGGGGAGAATGAGCAAACTCCACACAGACAGTCACCCAAGGCTGGAATCAAACCTGAGTCCTTGGTGCTGTGAGGTTGCACTGCTAACCACCATGCCACCCCATTTCTCTCTAATCGACTTTATTGATTGCTCAGACTTGGATGTTGTCCAGGTCTTGCTGCGTTCAGACATAGACTGCCTCAGTCCAGATGATCCTGTACGTTACTAGTTTAGTTTGGGATTATACTCGATGTGGGCTGATTAGATCAAAGGTTCTGTTTCTGAGCTGTATGACTCTGCATAATTGACTAACTGTACACGCTGCGCTCACTCTATTACACTGACAGAGGGCCTAACAATGAGGCAGGTGCTTTGATATTTCAATGTCAAATGTGATGTAACTGTTTTAAAAGATTCATGTCTATCTGATTCAGAATCTATGCAATAACACAGTGTTTTCCTTGAGCATCCCTTTTTTAATCACTCCATTATTAATGGCCTTGCTACCTGGAGACTGTAAGCTCTGGAATTCCTTCCCTAAACCTCCGCAACTCTCTTTCCTCCTTTGACACACTCCTCTCTCTCGCTCCCTCTCTCTCTCTCTCTCTCTTTCTCTCTCTCTCTCCCTCTCTCTCTGTCCAAACTTTCGGTCACTTCTTCAAATATCTCACACAGTTTGGGGTCAGATCTTGTCTACTTCTCAAAGTGCCTGAGTAATGTTTCACTGTGTTTGACAGGCGCCACGTAAATGCAAGCGATCACTGCCCTTTTCCAGTCTTTAGAAAAGCCTGCACAATCAGCACGCCAGAAGGTATCTCTCGCTATTCAGAAAGCTAATGAACTTCAGGGCCTTTTGTGATCCTATGGGAGTCACATGTGTCTTCAGTGTTGTTTGACTGATGACAATCTGGTGGGTCAGGGTGACCCCATTTGCAGACTTCAGCAGCGCCTTCTGGATGGACTGCAGCTTGATTTGACAGCCTCCAAATTATGGCTGATGCTGACCTGAGCTTTAGGCTCTGAAAGCCGAGAGGGATTGCACCAGCTTTGATGTTTTGGGAGAAGAATCAGAGAATCCCTACAATGTGGGAGCAGGCCAATTTGTCCATCATGTCCACATTGAGCCTCTGAAGACCATCCCACCAGATCCACCGCCTTCCCTATCCCTGCATTTCCCACAGCCAATCCATCCTATGGATTGTGGGAGGAAACCGGAGCACCCAGAGGAAGCCCACGCAGACACAGGGAGAAAGTGCAAGTTCCACACAGACAGTTATAGAATCCCTACGTGTGGAAACAGGCCATTCAGCCCAACAAGTCCACACCGTCCCTCTGAAGAGCATCCTATCCAGACTCATTATCCCACCCCTTATTTCCTATTTCTAACCCACCTAACCTAAACATCCCTGGGCACTATGGGACAATTTAGCACGGCCAATCCACCCTAACCTCAACAAGTTTGGACTGTGGGAGGAAACCGGAGCACCCGGAGGAAACCCACGCAGACACGGGGAGAATGTGCAAACTCCACACAGACAGTCGGCCGAGGGTGGGATCGAACAAGGGTCCCTGGCGCTGTGAGGTTAGTACCCACTGAGCCACCGTGCCAGAAGTGAAGATGTGGGTATTGACTGTGTTTGTAAATCGGATGTGGCAGGGTATGGTGAGGACTGCCGCATTCCTTGTGTAGCTCAGATGTTTGCATCCTCATGTCCCTCAATTGGTAGTTTGCAGATTTGGTTCCCACCTCAAGGGATAGGAGCAGGAGGATGCCATTCAGTGCTTAGTTTAATGACATCATGCCTTATCTTCTACTTTGATGCCATCTTCTTGCATTATCCCTTGATAGCTCCAATATCTAAAAAACTGTGAAGTTCTGTTTTGAATGTACTCAATGACTAAGCCTCCATAGGCAATTGAAGAAGAGAGTTCCAAGAATTCACCAAACTCTGAGTGAAGAGTTTCCTCCTCATCTCTGTCCAAAATTGCCTCTGCCCTTATTCTGAGATTGCTTCACCTGGTTCTAGACCCTCCCCAGTTGGGTTAGGGGGTGTGACACCCATCCTCACCAATTGCGTGATTGAGGTCACCTCACATTGTTCTACGTCACAGGAACTTGAGCATAAGAATCCAGGCTGACACTATCATTCCTACATTGCACCTCAACACTAGGACCTCATTGACTGCAAAGGTGGAGGGGAGAGGAAAGGAGTTACGCAAATACAGGTTCCACCTCACGGGCTAGGAACAGTCACCATCCTAGTTCTGGGACTATAGTAGCTTAGCCCTGGAGGCTGAGTTGGTGGAGGTACTGTGTGTGTGTGTGTGTGTGTGTGTGTGTGTGTGTGTGTGTGTGTGTGTGTGTGTGTTTTTGTGAGTGTATGTGTGTGAGTGTGTTTATGTGTCTAAGTGTGTGTGTGTGTGTGTGAGAATGGGTGTGCCTGTGTATGGACGTGTGTGTCTATGGGTGAGTGTATGTGTGTAAATGTGTGTATGTGAGTGTACGTGCATATGAATGTGCATGTGTGTGACTGTGTGTGTATGAGTATGCATGTGAGTGTGTGTGTGTGTATGTGAGTGTGTGTGCATGTGTAAGTGTGTGTATGAATATGTGTGTGAGTGCGTGTGTTAGTGTGTGTGTATGTGAGTGTGTGTGTGTAAGTGTGTGTATGTGTATGTGTGAGTGTGTATGTGTGTATGAGTGTGTGTACATGTGTGTGTACGTGTGGGCGTGTGTATGTGTGTGAATGTGTATGTGTGAGTGTGTGTGTGAGTGTGTGTGTGTATGTGTGTGAGTCTGTGAGTTATGTGTATGTGTATGCGTGTGTGTGTGCGTGTGTGCGTGTGTGTGTGTGTGTGTGTGTGTGTGTGTGTGCGAGTGAGTGTATGTGGGCACGTGTGCTAAGCTCAGTCTATTGAAGTGAGGAGATTCCTGGTGAGATTCCTCCTTCTGATTCCAGTGACTGACTGGAAAATATTGGACATTTCAAATACTTGATTGGCCTCAACAACAATGGGCTTGGAAGTCAGTTTCAAAGTGAGCAACATGTTTATTTAACAGGAGTTTTGAAATATCTCTAAGATTATTAAATGGTTCTTTTATCTTATCCCAGTTCAATCTTTTTATTTTGCTCTGAATCAATGGCCAGCATTAAGCAGCCATGTACAGTAGGCTGTTATCATCCTGGTTGATGGTTCTGCTGGAAGAAATCAAATTAAATCTAGTTTGATAGTTTTTTAAATGTTAGTTTATTGACCTCATGATTAGTCTCTCAGACATATTCACACGAGGTTGCAGATTCCCTTTGACAAAAGAGCAGAAATTTATTGCACAAAAGTCAAATTATTTTTTGCAAATCAAGCCATCGAAATACAGGAGAGGGAACAAGTTCTAAAATATATTGCAAACTAAAGTTTCAATTTGATTCTCAACGTTACCACTCAAGCTCAGAGAAATGAAAACCCTAATCTCAACTCAGTTGCAACGTTATGTCCTGCAGTTCTGTTCTGATCCCCTGATGCATCTGTAGGGTATGATCTGCCAGGAAAGCACAGAAGATAATATTTTTTACCACACCTCGGTACATGTGACTGTACTAAATCAAATCAAAACCTTTATTTTCTGAGTTAACCGACTCCTGCTGGTTTCTTTATAGTAGACTGTGAAGACAATTCAGTAAACTCATACGCTTGCCTTTATTGGTCAGTGCATTGAGTATAGAAGCTGGGATGTCATGTTATAGCTGTCCAGGACATTGATAAAGCCACTTTTGGAATACTGCATTCAATTCTGGTCTCCCTGCTGTAGGAAGGATGTTGTGAAACTTGAAAGAGTTCAGAAAAGATTTACAAGAATGTTGCCATGGTTGGAGGGTTTGAGCTACAGGGAGAGTCTGGATAGGCTGGGTAAAAACCAAAAAGAACTGCCGATGTTGTAAATTAGAAGCAAAAACAGAAGTTGCTGGAAAAGCTCAGCATGTCCAGCAAATAACTGTGAAGAAGAAAAATCACAGTTAGTGTTTTGGATCCAATGAGGAAGGGTCACTGGACCCGAAATGTTAACTCTGAGTTTTTTCTTTACAGGTGTTGCCAGACCTGCTGAGCTTTTCCTGTTTTTGTTCCCGAATAGGCTGGGGCTATTTTCTCTGGATCACCGGAGGCTGAGGAGTGACTTTTTAGAGATTTATAAAATCACAATGGGGACATGGGTAGGGTAACTAGCCAAGATCTACTCTCCAGGGTGGGGGAGTCCAAAACCAAAGGGCAAGGTTTAAGGTGAGAGGGGAAAGATTTAAAAGGGACCGAAGGGGCAGGTTTTTCACACAAAGGGCGGTGTGTGTTTGGAATGAGCTGCCAGAGGAAGTGGTGGGGGCTGGTACAATTACAGCGTTTAAAAGGGATCTGGATGGGTACATGAATAGGAGGGTTTAGACGGATATGGGCCAAATACTGGCAAATGGGACTAGATTTACTTAGGATATCGGGTCAGCATGGACAAGTTGGACCAAAGGCTGCTGTACAGCTCTATGACTCAATGAACCTTTTCACAAATATGACAGCCCAAGCCTTTTGTAACCAAACTCTCCTGGCCCCTGTAACTCTCCAGCGTCCTGGTCAATATTGATCCACCAATCTATGTCCTAAAAAAATAGATTATCAGTGCTGTGTGTGGGAATTTGCTGTTTGCAAATGAGTTCTTGCCCTTCCTCCACTGTAGCAGTGAGTGAACTCTCGAACTTCATTGTTAGGCCATGGAAGTGCCTGGAGATATCTTGGGCTCACAAAAGGTTCACTTTCAAATCTTTTACCCTTACAATATCAAACAGTTAACAAAGCATAAGGTGCAGAATCTGTGGCAGCTGCAGAGTTGATATGCCACGATGGGTTGCCAGCTTGCTGAACAAGTCTGAGAGGTCAGGCACACGATCGAAAAGCATCAGCGTGTTACAAGAGCAATTGGAACTGAAATGAGAAATGGCCCTGTGTGAGCTGCCTGTCAATCCTGTGCAGCTCGAACACAGGGATGCCTGGCTTCCCTTCACCTTCTATCAACACCAGCTAAGGTCACGGGGATGGGAGGGTGATCGGAATGGAGGAGGAAAGTCAGCCCTCAACTCCAGCACTTAACACTTGCTGACTGTACAGAATGCAGGCAGATCAATACTTAGACCTGCCTAAACCTCATGGTTCACTTTGGAATGACCAGGCAGGGAACAATCCTTACCCTGCGGAGGAAAACACACAACTGCCAAGTAATCCTGAGAGCAAACCCAAACGACAGCACTCTGCTTCACATCTGAATACAGTAAAACACACACTCACTCACACTCACACTCACACTCTGCTTCACATCTGAATACAGTAAAACACACACTCACTCACACTCACACACACACTCTGCTTCACATCTGAATACAGTAAAACACACACTCACTCACACTCACACACACACTCTGCTTCACATCTGAATACAGTAAAACACACACTCACTCACACTCACACTCACACACACACTCTGCTTCACATCTGAATGCAGTAAAAGACACACTCACTCACTCTCACACACACACTCTGCTTCACATCTGAATACAGTAAAACACACACTCACTCACTCTCACACACACACTCTGCTTCACATCTGAATACAGTAAAACACACACTCACTCACACTCACACTCTGCTTCACATCTGAATACAGTAAAACACACACTCACTCACTCACACTCACACACACACTCTGCTTCACATCTGAATACAGTAAAACACACACTCACTCACACTCACACACACACTCTGCTTCACATCTGAATACAGTAAAACATACACTCACTCACACTCACACTCACACTCTGCTTCACATCTGAATACAGGAAAACACACACTCACTCACACTCACACACACACACTGCTTCACATCTGAATACAGTAAAACACACACTCACTCACACTCACACACACACACACTCTGCTTCACATCTGAATACAGTAAAACACACACTCACTCACACTCACACACACACTCTGCTTCACATCTGAATACAGTAAAACACACAATCACTCACACTCACACACACACTCTGCTTCACATCTGAATACAGTAAAACACACACACACTCACTCACACTCACACTCTGCTTCACATCTGAATACAGTAAAGCACACACTCACTCACTCACACTCACACTCTGCTTCACATCTGAATACAGTAAAACACACACTCACTCACACTCACACTCACACTCTGCTTCACATCTGAATACAGTAAAACACACACTAACTCACATACTCTGCTTCATATCTGAATACAGTAAAACACACACACTCACTCACACTCACACACACACTCTGCTTCATATCTGAATACAGTAAAACACACACTCACTCACACTCACACTCACACTCTGCTTCACATCTGAATACAGTACAACACACACTCACTCTCACTCACACACATACTCTGCTTCATATCTGAATACAGTAAAACACACACTCACTCACACTCACACTCTGCTTCATATCTGAATACAGTAAAACACACACTCACTCACACTCACACACACACTCTGCTTCACATCTGAATACAGTAAAACACACAATCACTCACACTCACACACACACTCTGCTTCACATCTGAATACAGTAAAACACACACTCACTCACTCACACTCACACTCTGCTTCACATCTGAATACAGTAAAGCACACACTCACTCACTCACACTCACACTCTGCTTCACATCTGAATACAGTCAAACACACACTCACTCACACTCACACTCACACTCTGCTTCACATCTGAATACAGCAAAACACACACTCACTCACTAACACTCACACACATACTCTGCTTCATATCTGAATACAGTAAAACACACACACTCACTCACACTCACACACACACTCTGCTTCATATCTGAATACAGTAAAACACACACTCACTCACACTCACACTCACACTCTGCTTCACATCTGAATACAGTAAAACACACACTCACTCTCACTCACACACATACTCTGCTTCATATCTGAATACAGTAAAACACACACTAACTCACACTCACACTAACACTCTGCTTCACATCTGAATACAGTAAAACACACACTCACTCACACAGACACACACTCTGCTTCACATCTGAATACAGTATAACACACACACACTCACACTCTGCTTCACATCTGAATACAGTAAAACACACACTCACTCACACTCACACTCTGCTTCACATCTGAATACAGTAAAACACACACTCACTCACACTCACACTCACACACACACTCTGCTTCACATCTGAATACAGTAAAACACACACTAACTCACACTCACACTAACACTCTGCTTCACATCTGAATACAGTAAAACACACACTCACTCACTCACACTCACACTCACACTCTGCTTCATATCTGAATACAGTAAAACACACACTAACTCACACTCACACTAACACTCTGCTTCACATCTGAATACAGTAAAACACACACTCACTCACACACACACACACTCTGCTTCACATCTGAATACAGTATAACACACACACACTCACACTCTGCTTCACATCTGAATACAGTAAAACACACACTCACTCACACTCACACTCTGCTTCACATCTGAATACAGTAAAACACACACTCACTCACACTCACACTCACACACACACTCTGCTTCACATCTGATTACATTAAAACACACACTCAGTCACACTCACACACACACTCTGCTTCACATCTGAATACAGTAAAACACACACTCACTCACACACTCACACTCTGCTTCACATCTGAATACAGTAAAACACACACTCACACTCACGCTCACACACACACTCTGCTTCACATCTGAATACAGTAAAACACACACTCACTCACACTCACACACACACTCTGCTTCACATCTGACTACAGTAAAACACACACTCACTCACACTCACAGTCAGACTCTACCTCACATCTGAATACAGCGAAACACACACTCACACTCACACTCTGCTTCATATCTGAATACAGTAAAACACACACTCACTCACACTCACACTCCGCTTCACATCTGAATACAGTAAAACACACACTCACTCACACTCACACACACACTCTGCTTCACATCTGAATATAGTAAAACACACACACACTCACACTCTGCTTCACATCTGAATACAGTAAAACACACACTCACTCACACTCACACACACACTCTGCTTCACATCTGAATACAGTAAAACACACACTCACTCACACTCACACTCACACTCTGCTTCACATCTGAATACAGTAAAACACACACTCACTCACACTCACACACACACTCTGCTTCACATCTGAATACAGTAAAACACACACTCAATCACACTCACACTCGGCTTCACATCTGAATACAGTAAAACACACACTCACTCACACTCACACTCACACACACACTCTGCTTCACATCTGAATACAGTAAAACACACACTCACTCACACTCACACTCACACTCTACTTCACATCTGAATACAGTAAAACACACACTCACTCACACTCACACACACACTCTGCTTCACATCTGAATACAGTAAAACACACAATCACTCACACTCACACACACACTCTGCTTCACATCTGAATACAGTAAAACACACACTCACTCACTCACACTCACACTCTGCTTCACATCTGAATACAGTAAAACACACACTCACTCACTTCCACTCACACTCTGCTTCACATCTGAATACACTAAAACACACACTCACTCACACTCACACTCACACTCTGCTTCACATCTGAATACAGTAAAACACACACTCACTCACTAACACTCACACACATACTCTGCTTCACATCTGAATACAGTAAAACACACACACTCACTCACACTCACACACACTGCTTCACATCTGAATACAGTAAAACACACACACTCACACTCTGCTTCACATCTGAATACAGTAAAACACACACTCACTCACACTCACACACATACTCTGCTTCATATCTGAATACAGTAAAACACACACTCACTCACACTCACACTCACACTCTGCTTCATATCTGAATACAGTAAAACACACACTCACTCACACTCACACACACACTCTGCTTCACATCTGAATACAGTAAAACACACACACACTCACACTCACACTCTGCTTCACATCTGAATACAGTAAAACACACACTCACTCACACTCACACTCACACACACACTCTGCTTCACATCTGAATACAGTAAAACACACACTCACTCACTCACACTCACACACACACAATCTGCTTCACATCTGAATACAGTAAAACACACACTGACTCACACTCACACTCTGCTTCACATCTGAATACATTAAAACACACACTCACTCACACTCACACTCACACACACACTCTACTTCACATCTGAATACAGTAATACACACACTCCCTCACTCACACTCACACACACTCTACTTCACATCTGAATACAGTAAAACACACACTCACTCACACTCACACTCTGCTTCACATCTGAATACAGTAAAACACACACTCACTCACACTCACACACACACTCTGCTTCACATCTGAATACAGTAAAACACACACTCAATCACACTCACACTCTGCTTCACATCTGAATACAGTAAAACACACACTCACTCACACTCACACTCACGCACACACTCTGCTTCATATCTGAATACAGTAAAACACACACTCACTCACACTCACACTCACACTCTACTTCACATCTGAATACAGTAAAACACACACTCACTCACACTCACAAACACACTCTGCTTCACATCTGAATACAGTAAATCACACAATCACTCACACTCACACACACACTCTGCTTCACATCTGAATACAGTAAAACACACACTCACTCACTCACACTCACACTCTGCTTCACATCTGAATACAGTAAAACACACACTCACTCACTTCCACTCACACTCTGCTTCACATCTGAATACACTAAAACACACACTCACTCACACTCACACACACACTCTGCTTCACATCTGAATACAGTAAAACACACACTCAATCACACTCACACTCGGCTTCACATCTGAATACAGTAAAACACACACTCACTCACACTCACACACACACTCTGCTTCACATCTGAATACAGTAAAACACACACTCAATCACACTCACACTCTGCTTCACATCTGAATACAGTAAAACACACACTCACTCACACTCACACTCACGCACACACTCTGCTTCATATCTGAATACAGTAAAACACACACTCACTCACACTCACACTCACACTCTACTTCACATCTGAATACAGTAAAACACACACTCACTCACACTCACAAACACACTCTGCTTCACATCTGAATACAGTAAATCACACAATCACTCACACTCACACACACACTCTGCTTCACATCTGAATACAGTAAAACACACACTCACTCACTCACACTCACACTCTGCTTCACATCTGAATACACTAAAACACACACTCACTCACACTCACACTCACACTCTGCTTCACATCTGAATACAGTAAAACACACACTCACTCACTAACACTCACACACATACTCTGCTTCACATCTGAATACAGTAAAACACACACACTCACTCACACACTCACACTCTGCTTCACATCTGAATACAGTAAAACACACACTCACTCACACTCACACTCACACTCTGCTTCACATCTGAATACAGCAAAACACACACTCACTCACTAACACTCACACACATACTCTGCTTCATATCTGAATACAGTAAAACACACACACTCACTCACACTCACACACACACTCTGCTTCATATCTGAATACAGTAAAACACACACTCACTCACACTCACACTCACACTCTGCTTCACATCTGAATACAGTAAAACACACACTCACTCTCACTCACACACATACTCTGCTTCATATCTGAATACAGTAAAACACACACTAACTCACACTCACACTAACACTCTGCTTCACATCTGAATACAGTAAAACACACACTCACTCACACAGACACACACTCTGCTTCACATCTGAATACAGTATAACACACACACACTCACACTCTGCTTCACATCTGAATACAGTAAAACACACACTCACTCACACTCACACTCTGCTTCACATCTGAATACAGTAAAACACACACTCACTCACACTCACACTCACACACACACTCTGCTTCACATCTGAATACAGTAAAACACACACTAACTCACAATCACACTAACACTCTGCTTCACATCTGAATACAGTAAAACACACACTCACTCACTCACACTCACACTCACACTCTGCTATATATCTGAATACAGTAAAACACACACTAACTCACACTCACACTAACACTCTGCTTCACATCTGAATACAGTAAAACACACACTCACTCACACACACACACACTCTGCTTCACATCTGAATACAGTATAACACACACACACTCACACTCTGCTTCACATCTGAATACAGTAAAACACACACTCACTCACACTCACACTCTGCTTCACATCTGAATACAGTAAAACACACACTCACTCACACTCACACTCACACACACACTCTGCTTCACATCTGATTACATTAAAACACACACTCAGTCACACTCACACACACACTCTGCTTCACATCTGAATACAGTAAAACACACACTCACTCACACACTCACACTCTGCTTCACATCTGAATACAGTAAAACACACACTCACACTCACGCTCACACACACACTCTGCTTCACATCTGAATACAGTAAAACACACACTCACTCACACTCACACACACACTCTGCTTCACATCTGACTACAGTAAAACACACACTCACTCACACTCACAGTCAGACTCTACCTCACATCTGAATACAGCGAAACACACACTCACACTCACACTCTGCTTCATATCTGAATACAGTAAAACACACACTCACTCACACTCACACTCCGCTTCACATCTGAATACAGTAAAACACACACTCACTCACACTCACACACACACTCTGCTTCACATCTGAATATAGTAAAACACACACACACTCACACTCTGCTTCACATCTGAATACAGTAAAACACACACTCACTCACACTCACACACACACTCTGCTTCACATCTGAATACAGTAAAACACACACTCACTCACACTCACACTCACACTCTGCTTCACATCTGAATACAGTAAAACACACACTCACTCACACTCACACACACACTCTGCTTCACATCTGAATACAGTAAAACACACACTCAATCACACTCACACTCGGCTTCACATCTGAATACAGTAAAACACACACTCACTCACACTCACACTCACACACACACTCTGCTTCACATCTGAATACAGTAAAACACACACTCACTCACTTCCACTCACACTCTGCTTCACATCTGAATACACTAAAACACACACTCACTCACACTCACACTCACACTCTGCTTCACATCTGAATACAGTAAAACACACACTCACTCACTAACACTCACACACATACTCTGCTTCACATCTGAATACAGTAAAACACACACACTCACTCACACTCACACACACTGCTTCACATCTGAATACAGTAAAACACACACACTCACACTCTGCTTCACATCTGAATACACTAAAACACACACTCACTCACACTCACACACATACTCTGCTTCATATCTGAATACAGTAAAACACACACTCACTCACACTCACACTCACACTCTGCTTCATATCTGAATACAGTAAAACACACACTCACTCACAGCCACACACACACTCTGCTTCACATCTGAATACAGTAAAACACACACACACTCACACTCACACTCTGCTTCACATCTGAATACAGTAAAACACACACTCACTCACACTCACACTCACACACACACTCTGCTTCACATCTGAATACAGTAAAACACACACTCACTCACTCACACTCACACACACACAATCTGCTTCACATCTGAATACAGTAAAACACACACTGACTCACACTCACACTCTGCTTCACATCTGAATACATTAAAACACACACTCACTCACACTCACACTCACACACACACTCTACTTCACATCTGAATACAGTAATACACACACTCCCTCACTCACACTCACACACACTCTACTTCACATCTGAATACAGTAAAACACACACTCACTCACACTCACACTCTGCTTCACATCTGAATACAGTAAAACACACACTCACTCACACTCACACACACACTCTGCTTCACATCTGAATACAGTAAAACACACACTCAATCACACTCACACTCTGCTTCACATCTGAATACAGTAAAACACACACTCACTCACACTCACACTCACGCACACACTCTGCTTCATATCTGAATACAGTAAAACACACACTCACTCACACTCACACTCACACTCTACTTCACATCTGAATACAGTAAAACACACACTCACTCACACTCACAAACACACTCTGCTTCACATCTGAATACAGTAAATCACACAATCACTCACACTCACACACACACTCTGCTTCACATCTGAATACAGTAAAACACACACTCACTCACTCACACTCACACTCTGCTTCACATCTGAATACAGTAAAACACACACTCACTCACTTCCACTCACACTCTGCTTCACATCTGAATACACTAAAACACACACTCACTCACACTCACACTCACACTCTGCTTCACATCTGAATACAGTAAAACACACACTCACTCACTAACACTCACACACATACTCTGCTTCACATCTGAATACAGTAAAACACACACACTCACTCACACTCACACACACTGCTTCACATCTGAATACAGTAAAACACACACACTCACACTCTGCTTCACATCTGAATACAGTAAAACACACACTCACTCACACTCACACACATACTCTGCTTCATATCTGAATACAGTAAAACACACACTCACACTCACACTCACACTCTGCTTCATATCTGAATACAGTAAAACACACACTCACTCACACTCACACACACACTCTGCTTCACATCTGAATACAGTAAAACACACACACACTCACACTCACACTCTGCTTCACATCTGAATACAGTAAAACACACACTCACTCACACTCACACTCACACACACACTCTGCTTCACATCTGAATACAGTAAAACACACACTCACTCACACTCACACACACACACTCTGCATCACATCTGAATACAGTAAAACACACACTCACTCACACTCACACTCTGCTTCACATCTGAATACAGTAAAACACACACTCACTCACACTCACACACACACACACACACACTCTGCTTCACATCTGACTACAGTAAAACACACTCTGACTCACACTCACACTCACACTCTGCTTCACATCTGAATACAGTAAAACACACACTCACTCACACTCACACACACACTCTGCTTCACATCTGAATACATTAAAACACACACTCACTCACACTCACACTCACACACACACTCTGCTTCACATCTGAATACAGTAAAACACACATTCACTCACACTCACACACACACTCTGCTTCACATCTGAATACAGCAAAACAAACACTCACTCACACTCACACTCTGCTTCACATCTGAATACAGTAAAACACACACTCACTCACACTCACACACACACTCTGCTTCACATCTGAATACAGTAAAACACACACTCACTCACACACACACTCTGCTTCACATCTGAATACAGTAAAACACTCACTCACTCACACTCACACACACACTCTACTTCACATCTGAATACAGTAAAACACGCACTCACTCACTCACACTCACACTCTACTTCACATCTGAATACAGTAAAACACACACTCACTCACTCACACTCACACACACTCTACTTCACATCTGAATACAGTAAAAGACACACTCACTCACACACTCACACACACACTCTACTTCACATCTGAATACAGTAAAACACACACTCACTCACACACTCACACACACACTCTACTTCACATCTGAATACAGTAAAACACACACTCACACACACTCACACACACACTCCACTTCACATCTGAATACAGTAAAACACACACTCACTCACACACTCACACACACACTCTACTTCACATCTGAATACAGTAAAACACGCACTCACACACACTCACACACACACTCTGCTTCACATCTGAATACAGTAAAGCACACACTCACTCACTCACACTCACACACACACTCTACTTCACATCTGAATACAGTAAAACACACACTCACACTCACACACACTCTACTTCACATCTGAATACAGTAAAACACACACACACTCACACACACACTCACATACACACTCTGCTTCACATCTGAATACAGTAAAACACACACTCACTCACACTCATACACACTCTCTGCTTCACATCTGAAACAAGTCAAACACACACTCACTCACACTCACACTGACACACACACTCCACTTCACATCTGAATACAGTAAAACACACACTCACTCACACACTCACACACACACTCTACTTCACATCTGAATACAGTAAAACACACACTCACTCACACACACACACACACTCTGCTTCACATCTGAATAGAGTAAAACACACACTCACTCACTCACACTCACACACACACTCTACTTCACATCTGAATACAGTAAAACACACACTCACTCACACTCACACACACTCTACTTCACATCTGAATACAGTAAAACACACACTCACTCACACTCACACTCACACACACACTCCACTTCACATCTGAATACAGTAAAACACACACTCACTCACACACTCACACACACACTCTACTTCACATCTGAATACAGTAAAACACACACTCACTCACACTCACACACACTCTACTTCACATCTGAATACAGTAAAACACACACACACTCACACACACTCACACTCTACTTCACATCTGAATACAGTAAAACACACACTCACTCACACTCACACACACTCTACTTCACATCTGAATACAGTAAAACACACACACACTCACACACACACACACTCTGCTTCAAATCAAAATACAGTAAAACACACACTCACTCACACTCATACACACACTCTGCTTCACATCTGAATACAGTAAAACACACACTCACTCACTCACACTCACACTCTGCTTCACATCTGAATACAGTGAAACACACACTCACTCACACTCCCACTCACACTCTGCTTCACATCTGAATAGAGTAAAACACACACACTCACACTCACACTCTGCTTCACATCTGAATACAGTAAAACACACACTCACCCACTCACACTTGCACTCACACACTGCTTCACATCTGAATACAGTAAAACACACACTCACTCACACACACACTCTGCTTCACATCTGAATACAGTAAAACACACACTCACTCACACTCACAGTCAGACTCTACCTCACATCTGAATACAGCGAAACACACACTCACTCACATTCACACACACACTCTGCTTCACATCTGAATACAGTAAAACACACACTCACTCACTCACACTCACACACACACTCTGCTTCACATCTGAATACAGTAAAACACACATTCACTCACACTCTCACACACACACTCTGCCTCACATCTGAATACAGTAAAACACACACTCACTCACACTCACACACACACTCTACTTCACATCTGAATACAGTAATACACACACTCACTCACTCACACTCACACACACTCTACTTCACATCTGAATACAGCGAAACACACACTCACTCACACTCATACACACACTCTGCTTCACATCTGAATACAGTAAAACACACACTCACTCACTCACACTCACACACACACTCTGCTTCACATCTGAATACAGTAATACACACACTCACTCGCTCACACTCACACACACACTCTGCTTCACATCTGAATACAGTAAAACACACACTCACTCACTCACACTCACACACACTCTGCTTCACATCTGAATACAGTAAATCACACACACACTTACTCACACTCACACACACACTCGGCTTCACATCTGAATACAGTAAAACACTCACTCACTCACACTCACACACACACTCTGCTTCACATCTGAATACAGTAATACACACACTCACTCGCTCACACACACACTCTGCTTCACATCTGAATACAGTCAAACACACACTCACTCACTCACACTCACACACACTCTGCTTCACATCTGAATACAGTAAAACACACACACACTTACTCACACTCACACACACACTCGGCTTCACATCTGAATACAGTAAAACACTCACTCACTCACACTCACACACACTCTGCTTCACATCTGAATACAGTAAAACACACACTCACTCACTCACACTCACACTCTGCTTCACATCTGAATACAGTAAAACACACACTCACTCACTCACACTCACACACACTCTGCTTCACATCTGAATACAGTAAAACACACACTCACTCACTCACACTCACACACACTCTGCTTCACATCTGAATACAGTAAAACACACACTCACTCACACTCACACACACACTCTGCTTCACATCTGAATACAGTAAAACACACACTCAATCACACTCACACTCTGCTTCACATCTGAATACAGTAAAACACACACTCACTCACACTCACGCACACACTCTGCTTCATATCTGAATACAGTAAAACACACACTCACTCACACTCACACTCACACTCTACTTCACATCTGAATACAGTAAAACACACACTCACTCACACTCACAAACACACTCTGCTTCACATCTGAATACAGTAAAACACACACTCACTCACACTCACACTCACACTCTACTTCACATCTGAATACAGTAAAACACACACTCACTCACACTCACACTCACACTCTACTTCACATCTGAATACAGTAAAACACACACTCACTCACACACTCACACACACACTCTACTTCACATCTGAATACAGTAAAACACACACTCACTCACACTCACACTCACACTCTACTTCACATCTGAATACAGTAAAACACACACTCACTCACACTCACACACACACTCTGCTTCACATCTGAATACAGTAAAACACACAATCACTCACACTCACACACACACTCTGCTTCACATCTGAATACAGTAAAACACACACTCACTCACACTCACACTCTGCTTCACATCTGAATACAGTAAAACACACACTCACTCACACTCACACACACACTCTGCTTCACATCTGAATACAGTAAAACACACACTCACTCACACTCACACACACACACTCTGCATCACATCTGAATACAGTAAAACACACACTCACTCACACTCACACTCTGCTTCACATCTGAATACAGTAAAACACACACTCACTCACACTCACACACACACACACACACACTCTGCTTCACATCTGACTACAGTAAAACACACTCTGACTCACACTCACACTCACACTCTGCTTCACATCTGAATACAGTAAAACACACACTCACTCACACTCACACACACACTCTGCTTCACATCTGAATACATTAAAACACACACTCACTCACACTCACACTCACACACACACTCTGCTTCACATCTGAATACAGTAAAACACACATTCACTCACACTCACACACACACTCTGCTTCACATCTGAATACAGCAAAACAAACACTCACTCACACTCACACTCTGCTTCACATCTGAATACAGTAAAACACACACTCACTCACACTCACACACACACTCTGCTTCACATCTGAATACAGTAAAACACACACTCACTCACACACACACTCTGCTTCACATCTGAATACAGTAAAACACTCACTCACTCACACTCACACACACACTCTACTTCACATCTGAATACAGTAAAACACGCACTCACTCACTCACACTCACACTCTACTTCACATCTGAATACAGTAAAACACACACTCACTCACTCACACTCACACACACTCTACTTCACATCTGAATACAGTAAAACACACACTCACTCACACACTCACACACACACTCTACTTCACATCTGAATACAGTAAAACACACACTCACTCACACACTCACACACACACTCTACTTCACATCTGAATACAGTAAAACACACACTCACACACACTCACACACACACTCCACTTCACATCTGAATACAGTAAAACACACACTCACTCACACACTCACACACACACTCTACTTCACATCTGAATACAGTAAAACACGCACTCACACACACTCACACACACACTCTGCTTCACATCTGAATACAGTAAAGCACACACTCACTCACTCACACTCACACACACACTCTACTTCACATCTGAATACAGTAAAACACACACTCACACTCACACACACTCTACTTCACATCTGAATACAGTAAAACACACACACACTCACACACACACTCACATACACACTCTGCTTCACATCTGAATACAGTAAAACACACACTCACTCACACTCATACACACTCTCTGCTTCACATCTGAAACAAGTCAAACACACACTCACTCACACTCACACTGACACACACACTCCACTTCACATCTGAATACAGTAAAACACACACTCACTCACACACTCACACACACACTCTACTTCACATCTGAATACAGTAAAACACACACTCACTCACACACACACACACACTCTGCTTCACATCTGAATAGAGTAAAACACACACTCACTCACTCACACTCACACACACACTCTACTTCACATCTGAATACAGTAAAACACACACTCACTCACACTCACACACACTCTACTTCACATCTGAATACAGTAAAACACACACTCACTCACACTCACACTCACACACACACTCCACTTCACATCTGAATACAGTAAAACACACACTCACTCACACACTCACACACACACTCTACTTCACATCTGAATACAGTAAAACACACACTCACTCACACTCACACACACTCTACTTCACATCTGAATACAGTAAAACACACACACACTCACACACACTCACACTCTACTTCACATCTGAATACAGTAAAACACACACTCACTCACACTCACACACACTCTACTTCACATCTGAATACAGTAAAACACACACACACTCACACACACACACACTCTGCTTCAAATCAAAATACAGTAAAACACACACTCACTCACACTCATACACACACTCTGCTTCACATCTGAATACAGTAAAACACACACTCACTCACTCACACTCACACTCTGCTTCACATCTGAATACAGTGAAACACACACTCACTCACACTCCCACTCACACTCTGCTTCACATCTGAATAGAGTAAAACACACACACTCACACTCACACTCTGCTTCACATCTGAATACAGTAAAACACACACTCACCCACTCACACTTGCACTCACACACTGCTTCACATCTGAATACAGTAAAACACACACTCACTCACACACACACTCTGCTTCACATCTGAATACAGTAAAACACACACTCACTCACACTCACAGTCAGACTCTACCTCACATCTGAATACAGCGAAACACACACTCACTCACATTCACACACACACTCTGCTTCACATCTGAATACAGTAAAACACACACTCACTCACTCACACTCACACACACACTCTGCTTCACATCTGAATACAGTAAAACACACATTCACTCACACTCTCACACACACACTCTGCCTCACATCTGAATACAGTAAAACACACACTCACTCACACTCACACACACACTCTACTTCACATCTGAATACAGTAATACACACACTCACTCACTCACACTCACACACACTCTACTTCACATCTGAATACAGCGAAACACACACTCACTCACACTCATACACACACTCTGCTTCACATCTGAATACAGTAAAACACACACTCACTCACTCACACTCACACACACACTCTGCTTCACATCTGAATACAGTAATACACACACTCACTCGCTCACACTCACACACACACTCTGCTTCACATCTGAATACAGTAAAACACACACTCACTCACTCACACTCACACACACTCTGCTTCACATCTGAATACAGTAAATCACACACACACTTACTCACACTCACACACACACTCGGCTTCACATCTGAATACAGTAAAACACTCACTCACTCACACTCACACACACACTCTGCTTCACATCTGAATACAGTAATACACACACTCACTCGCTCACACACACACTCTGCTTCACATCTGAATACAGTCAAACACACACTCACTCACTCACACTCACACACACTCTGCTTCACATCTGAATACAGTAAAACACACACACACTTACTCACACTCACACACACACTCGGCTTCACATCTGAATACAGTAAAACACTCACTCACTCACACTCACACACACTCTGCTTCACATCTGAATACAGTAAAACACACACTCACTCACTCACACTCACACTCTGCTTCACATCTGAATACAGTAAAACACACACTCACTCACTCACACTCACACACACTCTGCTTCACATCTGAATACAGTAAAACACACACTCACTCACTCACACTCACACACACTCTGCTTCACATCTGAATACAGTAAAACACACACTCACTCACACTCACACACACACTCTGCTTCACATCTGAATACAGTAAAACACACACTCAATCACACTCACACTCTGCTTCACATCTGAATACAGTAAAACACACACTCACTCACACTCACACTCACGCACACACTCTGCTTCATATCTGAATACAGTAAAACACACACTCACTCACACTCACACTCACACTCTACTTCACATCTGAATACAGTAAAACACACACTCACTCACACTCACAAACACACTCTGCTTCACATCTGAATACAGTAAAACACACACTCACTCACACTCACACTCACACTCTACTTCACATCTGAATACAGTAAAACACACACTCACTCACACTCACACTCACACTCTACTTCACATCTGAATACAGTAAAACACACACTCACTCACACACTCACACACACACTCTACTTCACATCTGAATACAGTAAAACACACACTCACTCACACTCACACTCACACTCTACTTCACATCTGAATACAGTAAAACACACACTCACTCACACTCACACACACACTCTGCTTCACATCTGAATACAGTAAAACACACAATCACTCACACTCACACACACACTCTGCTTCACATCTGAATACAGTAAAACACACACTCACTCACTCACACTCACACTCTGCTTCACATCTGAATACAGTAAAACACACACTCACTCACTTCCACTCACACTCTGCTTCACATCTGAATACACTAAAACACACACTCACTCACACTCACACTCACACTCTGCTTCACATCTGAATACAGTAAAACACACACTCACTCACTAACACTCACACACATACTCTGCTTCACATCTGAATACAGTAAAACACACACACTCACTCACACTCACACACACTGCTTCACATCTGAATACAGTAAAACACACACACTCACACTCTGCTTCACATCTGAATACAGTAAAACACACACTCACTCACACTCACACACATACTCTGCTTCATATCTGAATACAGTAAAACACACACTCACTCACACTCACACTCACACTCTGCTTCATATCTGAATACAGTAAAACACACACTCACTCACACTCACACACACACTCTGCTTCACATCTGAATACAGTAAAACACACACACACTCACACTCACACTCTGCTTCACATCTGAATACAGTAAAACACACACTCACTCACACTCACACTCACACACACACTCTGCTTCACATCTGAATACAGTAAAACACACACTCACTCACTCACACTCACACACACACAATCTGCTTCACATCTGAATAGAGTAAAACACACACTGACTCACACTCACACTCTGCTTCACATCTGAATACATTAAAACACACACTCACTCACACTCACACTCACACACACACTCTACTTCACATCTGAATACAGTAATACACACACTCCCTCACTCACACTCACACACACTCTACTTCACATCTGAATACAGTAAAACACACACTCACTCACACTCACACTCTGCTTCACATCTGAATACAGTAAAACACACACTCACTCACACTCACACACACACTCTGCTTCACATCTGAATACAGTAAAACACACACTCAATCACACTCACACTCTGCTTCACATCTGAATACAGTAAAACACACACTCACTCACACTCACACTCACGCACACACTCTGCTTCATATCTGAATACAGTAAAACACACACTCACTCACACTCACACTCACACTCTACTTCACATCTGAATACAGTAAAACACACACTCACTCACACTCACAAACACACTCTGCTTCACATCTGAATACAGTAAATCACACAATCACTCACACTCACACACACACTCTGCTTCACATCTGAATACAGTAAAACACACACTCACTCACTCACACTCACACTCTGCTTCACATCTGAATACAGTAAAACACACACTCACTCACTTCCACTCACACTCTGCTTCACATCTGAATACACTAAAACACACACTCACTCACACTCACACTCACACTCTGCTTCACATCTGAATACAGTAAAACACACACTCACTCACTAACACTCACACACATACTCTGCTTCACATCTGAATACAGTAAAACACACACACTCACTCACACTCACACACACTGCTTCACATCTGAATACAGTAAAACACACACACTCACACTCTGCTTCACATCTGAATACACTAAAACACACACTCACTCACACTCACACACATACTCTGCTTCATATCTGAATACAGTAAAACACACACTCACTCACACTCACACTCACACTCTGCTTCATATCTGAATACAGTAAAACACACACTCACTCACACTCACACACACACTCTGCTTCACATCTGAATACAGTAAAACACACACACACTCACACTCACACTCTGCTTCACATCTGAATACAGTAAAACACACACTCACTCACACTCACACTCACACACACACTCTGCTTCACATCTGAATACAGTAAAACACACACTCACTCACACTCACACACACACACTCTGCATCACATCTGAATACAGTAAAACACACACTCACTCACACTCACACTCTGCTTCACATCTGAATACAGTAAAACACACACTCACTCACACTCACACACACACACACACACACTCTGCTTCACATCTGACTACAGTAAAACACACTCTGACTCACACTCACACTCACACTCTGCTTCACATCTGAATACAGTAAAACACACACTCACTCACACTCGCACACACACTCTGCTTCACATCTGAATACATTAAAACACACACTCACTCACACTCACACTCACACACACACTCTGCTTCACATCTGAATACAGTAAAACACACATTCACTCACACTCACACACACACTCTGCTTCACATCTGAATACAGCAAAACAAACACTCACTCACACTCACACTCTGCTTCACATCTGAATACAGTAAAACACACACTCACTCACACTCACACACACACTCTGCTTCACATCTGAATACAGTAAAACACACACTCACTCACACACACACTCTGCTTCACATCTGAATACAGTAAAACACTCACTCACTCACACTCACACACACACTCTACTTCACATCTGAATACAGTAAAACACACACTCACTCACTCACACTCACACTCTACTTCACATCTGAATACAGTAAAACACACACTCACTCACTCACACTCACACACACTCTACTTCACATCTGAATACAGTAAAACACACACTCACTCACTCACACACACACTCTGCTTCACATCTGAATACAGTAAAACACACACTCACTCACACACTCACACACACACTCTACTTCACATCTGAATACAGTAAAACACACACTCACTCACACACTCACACACACACTCTACTTCACATCTGAATACAGTAAAACACACACTCACACACACTCACACACACACTCCACTTCACATCTGAATACAGTAAAACACACACTCACTCACACACTCACACACACACTCTACTTCACATCTGAATACAGTAAAACACGCACTCACACACACTCACACACACACTCTGCTTCACATCTGAATACAGTAAAGCACACACTCACTCACTCACACTCACACACACACTCTACTTCACATCTGAATACAGTAAAACACACACTCACACTCACACACACTCTACTTCACATCTGAATACAGTAAAACACACACACACTCACACACACACTCACATACACACTCTGCTTCACATCTGAATACAGTAAAACACACACTCACTCACACTCATACACACTCTCTGCTTCACATCTGAAACAAGTCAAACACACACTCACTCACACTCACACTGACACACACACTCCACTTCACATCTGAATACAGTAAAACACACACTCACTCACACACTCACACACACACTCTACTTCACATCTGAATACAGTAAAACACACACTCACTCACACACACACACACACTCTGCTTCACATCTGAATAGAGTAAAACACACACTCACTCACTCACACTCACACACACACTCTACTTCACATCTGAATACAGTAAAACACACACTCACTCACACTCACACACACTCTACTTCACATCTGAATACAGTAAAACACACACTCACTCACACTCACACTCACACACACACTCCACTTCACATCTGAATACAGTAAAACACACACTCACTCACACACTCACACACACACTCTACTTCACATCTGAATACAGTAAAACACACACTCACTCACACTCACACACACTCTACTTCACATCTGAATACAGTAAAACACACACACACTCACACACACTCACACTCTACTTCACATCTGAATACAGTAAAACACACACTCACTCACACTCACACACACTCTACTTCACATCTGAATACAGTAAAACACACACACACTCACACACACACACACTCTGCTTCAAATCAAAATACAGTAAAACACACACTCACTCACACTCATACACACACTCTGCTTCACATCTGAATACAGTAAAACACACACTCACTCACTCACACTCACACTCTGCTTCACATCTGAATACAGTGAAACACACACTCACTCACACTCCCACTCACACTCTGCTTCACATCTGAATAGAGTAAAACACACACACTCACACTCACACTCTGCTTCACATCTGAATACAGTAAAACACACACTCACCCACTCACACTTGCACTCACACACTGCTTCACATCTGAATACAGTAAAACACACACTCACTCACACACACACTCTGCTTCACATCTGAATACAGTAAAACACACACTCACTCACACTCACAGTCAGACTCTACCTCACATCTGAATACAGCGAAACACACACTCACTCACATTCACACACACACTCTGCTTCACATCTGAATACAGTAAAACACACACTCACTCACTCACACTCACACACACACTCTGCTTCACATCTGAATACAGTAAAACACACATTCACTCACACTCTCACACACACACTCTGCCTCACATCTGAATACAGTAAAACACACACTCACTCACACTCACACACACACTCTACTTCACATCTGAATACAGTAATACACACACTCACTCACTCACACTCACACACACTCTACTTCACATCTGAATACAGCGAAACACACACTCACTCACACTCATACACACACTCTGCTTCACATCTGAATACAGTAAAACACACACTCACTCACTCACACTCACACACACACTCTGCTTCACATCTGAATACAGTTATACACACACTCACTCGCTCACACTCACACACACACTCTGCTTCACATCTGAATACAGTAAAACACACACTCACTCACTCACACTCACACACACTCTGCTTCACATCTGAATACAGTAAATCACACACACACTTACTCACACTCACACACACACTCGGCTTCACATCTGAATACAGTAAAACACTCACTCACTCACACTCACACACACACTCTGCTTCACATCTGAATACAGTAATACACACACTCACTCGCTCACACACACACTCTGCTTCACATCTGAATACAGTCAAACACACACTCACTCACTCACACTCACACACACTCTGCTTCACATCTGAATACAGTAAAACACACACACACTTACTCACACTCACACACACACTCAGCTTCACATCTGAATACAGTAAAACACTCACTCACTCACACTCACACACACTCTGCTTCACATCTGAATACAGTAAAACACACACTCACTCACTCACACTCACACTCTGCTTCACATCTGAATACAGTAAAACACACACTCACTCACTCACACTCACACACACTCTGCTTCACATCTGAATACAGTAAAACACACACTCACTCACTCACACTCACACACACTCTGCTTCACATCTGAATACAGTAAAACACACACTCACTCACACTCACACACACACTCTACTTCACATCTGAATACAGTAAAACACACACTCACTCACACTCACACTCTGCTTCACATCTGAATACAGTAAAACACACACTCACTCACACTCACACTCACGCACACACTCTGCTTCATATCTGAATACAGTAAAACACACACTCACTCACACTCACACTCACACTCTACTTCACATCTGAATACAGTAAAACACACACTCACTCACACTCACAAACACACTCTGCTTCACATCTGAATACAGTAAAACACACAATCACTCACACTCACACACACACTCTGCTTCACATCTGAATACAGTAAAACACACACTCACTCACTCACACTCACACTCTGCTTCACATCTGAATACAGTAAAACACACACTCACTCACTTCCACTCACACTCTGCTTCACATCTGAATACACTAAAACACACACTCACTCACACTCACACTCACACTCTGCTTCACATCTGAATACAGTAAAACACACACTCACTCACTAACACTCACACACATACTCTGCTTCACATCTGAATACAGTAAAACACACACACTCACTCACACTCACACACACTGCTTCACATCTGAATACAGTAAAACACACACACTCACACTCTGCTTCACATCTGAATACAGTAAAACACACACTCACTCACACTCACACACATACTCTGCTTCATATCTGAATACAGTAAAACACACACTCACTCACACTCACACTCACACTCTGCTTCATATCTGAATACAGTAAAACACACACTCACTCACACTCACACACACACTCTGCTTCACATCTGAATACAGTAAAACACAAACACACTCACACTCACACTCTGCTTCACATCTGAATACAGTAAAACACACACTCACTCACACTCACACTCACACACACACTCTGCTTCACATCTGAATACAGTAAAACACACACTCACTCACACTCACACACACACACTCTGCTTCACATCTGAATACAGTAAAACACACACTCACTCACACTCACACTCTGCTTCACATCTGAATACATTAAAACACACACTCACTCACACTCACACACACACACACACACTCTCTGCTTCACATCTGACTACAGTAAAACACACTCTGACTCACACTCACACTCACACTCTGCTTCACATCTGAATACAGTAAAACACACACTCACTCACACTCACACACACACTCTGCTTCACATCTGAATACATTAAAACACACACTCACTCACACTCACACTCACACACACACTCTGCTTCACATCTGAATACAGTAAAACACACATTCCCTCACACTCACACACACACTCTGCTTCACATCTGAATACAGCAAAACAAACACTCACTCACACTCACACTCTGCTTCACATCTGAATACAGTAAAACACACACTCACTCACACTCACACACACACTCTGCTTCACATCTGAATACAGTAAAACACACACTCACTCACACACACACTCTGCTTCACATCTGAATACAGTAAAACACTCACTCACTCACACTCACACACACACTCTACTTCACATCTGAATACAGTAAAACACACACTCACTCACTCACACTCACACTCTACTTCACATCTGAATACAGTAAAACACACACTCACTCACTCACACTCACACACACTTTACTTCACATCTGAATACAGTAAAACACACACTCACTCACTCACACACACACTCTGCTTCACATCTGAATACAGTAAAACACACACTCACTCACACACTCACACACACACTCTACTTCACATCTGAATACAGTAAAACACACACTCACTCACACACTCACACACACACTCTACTTCACATCTGAATACAGTAAAACACACACTCACACACACTCACACACACACTCCACTTCACATCTGAATACAGTAAAACACACACTCACTCACACACTCACACACACACTCTACTTCACATCTGAATACAGTAAAACACGCACTCACACACACTCACACACACACTCTGCTTCACATCTGAATACAGTAAAGCACACACTCACTCACTCACACTCACACACACACTCTACTTCACATCTGAATACAGTAAAACACACACTCACACTCACACACACTGTACTTCACATCTGAATACACTAAAACACACACACACTCACACACACACTCACATACACACTCTGCTTCACATCTGAATACAGTAAAACACACACTCACTCACACTCATACATACTCTCTGCTTCACATCTGAAACAAGTCAAACACACACTCACTCACACTCACACTGACACACACACTCCACTTCACATCTGAATACAGTAAAACACACACTCACTCACACACTCACACACACACTCTACTTCACATCTGAATACAGTAAAACACACACTCACTCACACACACACACACACTCTGCTTCACATCTGAATAGAGTAAAACACACACTCACTCACTCACACTCACACACACACTCTACTTCACATCTGAATACAGTAAAACACACACTCACTCACACTCACACACACTCTACTTCACATCTGAATACAGTAAAACACACACTCACTCACACTCACACTCACACACACACTCCACTTCACATCTGAATACAGTAAAACACACACTCACTCACACACTCACACACACACTCTACTTCACATCTGAATACAGTAAAACACACACTCACTCACACTGACACACACTCTACTTCACATCTGAATACAGTAAAACACACACACTCACACACACTCACACTCTACTTCACATCTGAATACAGTAAAACACACACTCACTCACACTCACACACACTCTACTTCACATCTGAATACAGTAAAACACACACACACTCACACACACACACACTCTGCTTCAAATCAAAATACAGTAAAACACACACTCACTCACACTCATACACACACTCTGCTTCACATCTGACTACAGTAAAACACACTCTGACTCACACTCACACTCACACTCTGCTTCACATCTGAATACAGTAAAACACACACTCACTCACACTCACACACACACTCTGCTTCACATCTGAATACATTAAAACACACACTCACTCACACTCACACTCACACACACACTCTGCTTCACATCTGAATACAGTAAAACACACATTCCCTCACACTCACACACACACTCTGCTTCACATCTGAATACAGCAAAACAAACACTCACTCACACTCACACTCTGCTTCACATCTGAATACAGTAAAACACACACTCACTCACACTCACACACACACTCTGCTTCACATCTGAATACAGTAAAACACACACTCACTCACACACACACTCTGCTTCACATCTGAATACAGTAAAACACTCACTCACTCACACTCACACACACACTCTACTTCACATCTGAATACAGTAAAACACACACTCACTCACTCACACTCACACTCTACTTCACATCTGAATACAGTAAAACACACACTCACTCACTCACACTCACACACACTCTACTTCACATCTGAATACAGTAAAACACACACTCACTCACTCACACACACACTCTGCTTCACATCTGAATACAGTAAAACACACACTCACTCACACACTCACACACACACTCTACTTCACATCTGAATACAGTAAAACACACACTCACTCACACACTCACACACACACTCTACTTCACATCTGAATACAGTAAAACACACACTCACACACACTCACACACACACTCCACTTCACATCTGAATACAGTAAAACACACACTCACTCACACACTCACACACACACTCTACTTCACATCTGAATACAGTAAAACACGCACTCACACACACTCACACACACACTCTGCTTCACATCTGAATACAGTAAAGCACACACTCACTCACTCACACTCACACACACACTCTACTTCACATCTGAATACAGTAAAACACACACTCACACTCACACACACTGTACTTCACATCTGAATACACTAAAACACACACACACTCACACACACACTCACATACACACTCTGCTTCACATCTGAATACAGTAAAACACACACTCACTCACACTCATACATACTCTCTGCTTCACATCTGAAACAAGTCAAACACACACTCACTCACACTCACACTGACACACACACTCCACTTCACATCTGAATACAGTAAAACACACACTCACTCACACACTCACACACACACTCTACTTCACATCTGAATACAGTAAAACACACACTCACTCACACACACACACACACTCTGCTTCACATCTGAATAGAGTAAAACACACACTCACTCACTCACACTCACACACACACTCTACTTCACATCTGAATACAGTAAAACACACACTCACTCACACTCACACACACTCTACTTCACATCTGAATACAGTAAAACACACACTCACTCACACTCACACTCACACACACACTCCACTTCACATCTGAATACAGTAAAACACACACTCACTCACACACTCACACACACACTCTACTTCACATCTGAATACAGTAAAACACACACTCACTCACACTGACACACACTCTACTTCACATCTGAATACAGTAAAACACACACACTCACACACACTCACACTCTACTTCACATCTGAATACAGTAAAACACACACTCACTCACACTCACACACACTCTACTTCACATCTGAATACAGTAAAACACACACACACTCACACACACACACACTCTGCTTCAAATCAAAATACAGTAAAACACACACTCACTCACACTCATACACACACTCTGCTTCACATCTGAATACAGTAAAACACACACTCACTCACTCACACTCACACTCTGCTTCACATCTGAATACAGTGAAACACACACTCACTCACACTCCCACTCACACTCTGCTTCACATCTGAATACAGTAAAACACACACACTCACACTCACACTCTGCTTCACATCTGAATACAGTAAAACACACACTCACCCACTCACACTTGCACTCACACACTGCTTCACATCTGAATACAGTAAAACACACACTCACTCACACACACACTCTGCTTCACATCTGAATACAGTAAAATACACACTCACTCACACTCACAGTCAGACTCTACCTCACATCTGAATACAGCGAAACACACACTCACTCACATTCACACACACACTCTGCTTCACATCTGAATACAGTAAAACACACACTCACTCACTCACACTCACACACACACTCTGCTTCACATCTGAATACAGTAAAACACACATTCACTCACACTCTCACACACACACTCTGCCTCACATCTGAATACAGTAAAACACACACTCACTCACACTCACACACACACTCTACTTCACATCTGAATACAGTAATACACACACTCACTCACTCACACTCACACACACTCTACTTCACATCTGAATACAGCGAAACACACACTCACTCACACTCATACACACACTCTGCTTCACATCTGAATACAGTAAAACACACACTCACTCACTCACACTCACACACACACTCTGCTTCACATCTGAATACAGTAATACACACACTCACTCGCTCACACTCACACACACACTCTGCTTCACATCTGAATACAGTAAAACACACACTCACTCACTCACACTCACACACACTCTGCTTCACATCTGAATACAGTAAATCACACACACACTTACTCACACTCACACACACACTCGTCTTCACATCTGAATACAGTAAAACACTCACTCACTCACACTCACACACACACTCTGCTTCACATCTGAATACAGTAATACACACACTCACTCGCTCACACACACACTCTGCTTCACATCTGAATACAGTCAAACACACACTCACTCACTCACACTCACACACACTCTGCTTCACATCTGAATACAGTAAAACACACACACACTTACTCACACTCACACACACACTCGGCTTCACATCTGAATACAGTAAAACACTCACTCACTCACACTCACACACACTCTGCTTCACATCTGAATACAGTAAAACACACACTCACTCACTCACACTCACACTCTGCTTCACATCTGAATACAGTAAAACACACACTCACTCACTCACACTCACACACACTCTGCTTCACATCTGAATACAGTAAAACACACACTCACTCACTCACACTCACACACACTCTGCTTCACATCTGAATACAGTAAAACACACACTCACTCACTCACACTCACACTCTGCTTCACATCTGAATACAGTCAAACACACACTCACTCACACTCACACACACACTCTACTTCACATCTGAATACTGTAAAACACACACTCACTCACACTCAAACACACACTCTACTTCACATCTGAATACAGAAAAACACACACTCACTCACACTCACACTCACACTCTGCTTCACACCTGAATACAGTAAAACACACACTCACTGACTCACACTCACACACACACTCTGCTTCACATCTGAATACCGTAAAACACACACTCACTCACACTCACACTCTGCTTCACATCTGAATATGGTAAAACACACACTCACTCACTCACACACACACTCTACTTCACATCTGAATATGGTAAAACAAACACTCACACTCACACACACACTCTACTTCACATCAGATTATGGTAAAACACACACTCACTCACTCACACTCACGCACACACTCTGCTTCATATCTGAATACAGTAAAACACACACTCACTCACACACTCACACTCTGCTTCACATCTGAATACAGTAAAACACACACTCACTCACTCACACACACACACACACTCTGCTTCACATCTGAAAACAAGTCAAACACACACTCACTCACACTCACACTCACACAAACACTCTACTTCACATCTGAATACAGTAAAACACACACTCACTCACACACTCACACACACAGTCTACTTCACATCTGAATACAGTAAAACACACACTCACTCACACTCACACACACACTCTGCTTCACATCTGAATACAGTAAAACACACACTCACTCACTCACACTCACACACACTCTGCTTCACATCTGAATACAGTAAAACACACACACACTTACTCACACTCACACACACACTCTGCTTCACATCTGAATACAGTAAAACGCACACTCACTCACTCACACTCACACTCTGCTTCACATCTGAATACAGTAAAACACACACTCACTCACTCACACTCACACACACTCTGCTTCATATCTGAACACAGTAAAACACACACTCACTCACTCACACTCACACTCACACTCTGCTTCACATCTGAATACAGTCAAACACACACTCACTCACTCACACTCACACTCTATTTCACATCTGAATACAGTAAATCACACACTCACTCACTCACACTCACACTCTACTTCACATCTCAATACAGTAAAACACACACTCACTCACTCACACTCACACACACACTCTGCTTCACATCTGAATACAGTAAAACACACACTCACTCACTCACACTCACACACACTCTGCTTCACATCTGAATACAGTAAAACACTCACTCACTCACACTCACACACACACTCTGCTTCACATCTGAATACAGTAATACACACACTCACTCGCTCACACACACACTCTGCTTCACATCTGAATACAGTCAAACACACACTCACTCACTCACACTCACACACACTCTGCTTCACATCTGAATACAGTAAAACACACACACACTTACTCACACTCACACACACACTCGGCTTCACATCTGAATACAGTAAAACACTCACTCACTCACACTCACACACACTCTGCTTCACATCTGAATACAGTAAAACACACACTCACTCACTCACACTCACACTCTGCTTCACATCTGAATACAGTAAAACACACACTCACTCACTCACACTCACACACACTCTGCTTCACATCTGAATACAGTAAAACACACACTCACTCACTCACACTCACACACACTCTGCTTCACATCTGAATACAGTAAAACACACACTCACTCACTCACACTCACACTCTGCTTCACATCTGAATACAGTCAAACACACACTCACTCACACTCACACACACACTCTACTTCACATCTGAATACTGTAAAACACACACTCACTCACACTCAAACACACACTCTACTTCACATCTGAATACAGAAAAACACACACTCACTCACACTCACACTCACACTCTGCTTCACACCTGAATACAGTAAAACACACACTCACTGACTCACACTCACACACACACTCTGCTTCACATCTGAATACCGTAAAACACACACTCACTCACACTCACACTCTGCTTCACATCTGAATATGGTAAAACACACACTCACTCACTCACACACACACTCTACTTCACATCTGAATATGGTAAAACAAACACTCACACTCACACACACACTCTACTTCACATCAGATTATGGTAAAACACACACTCACTCACTCACACTCACGCACACACTCTGCTTCATATCTGAATACAGTAAAACACACACTCACTCACACACTCACACTCTGCTTCACATCTGAATACAGTAAAACACACACTCACTCACTCACACACACACACACACTCTGCTTCACATCTGAAAACAAGTCAAACACACACTCACTCACACTCACACTCACACAAACACTCTACTTCACATCTGAATACAGTAAAACACACACTCACTCACACACTCACACACACAGTCTACTTCACATCTGAATACAGTAAAACACACACTCACTCACACTCACACACACACTCTGCTTCACATCTGAATACAGTAAAACACACACTCACTCACTCACACTCACACACACTCTGCTTCACATCTGAATACAGTAAAACACACACACACTTACTCACACTCACACACACACTCTGCTTCACATCTGAATACAGTAAAACGCACACTCACTCACTCACACTCACACTCTGCTTCACATCTGAATACAGTAAAACACACACTCACTCACTCACACTCACACACACTCTGCTTCACATCTGAACACAGTAAAACACACACTCACTCACTCACACTCACACTCACACTCTGCTTCACATCTGAATACAGTCAAACACACACTCACTCACTCACACTCACACTCTATTTCACATCTGAATACAGTAAATCACACACTCACTCACTCACACTCACACTCTACTTCACATCTCAATACAGTAAAACACACACTCACTCACTCACACTCACACACACACTCTGCTTCACATCTGAATACAGTAAAACACACACTCACTCACTCACACTCACACACACTCTGCTTCACATCTGAATACAGTAAAACACACACTCACTCACTCACACACACACACACTCTGCTTCACATCTGAAAACAAGTCAAACACACACTCACTCACACTCACACTCACACAAACACTCTACTTCACATCTGAATACAGTAAAACACACACTCACTCACACACTCACACACACAGTCTACTTCACATCTGAATACAGTAAAACACACACTCACTCACACTCACACACACACTCTGCTTCACATCTGAATAAGTAAAACACACACTCACTCACTCACACTCACACACACTCTCTACTTCACATCTGAATACAGTAAAACACACACTCACTCACACTCACACACACTCTACTTCACTTCTGAATACAGTAAAACACACACTCACTCACACTCACACACACTCTGCTTCACATCTGAATACAGTAAAACACACACTCACTCACACTCACACTCTGCTTCACATCTGAATATGGTAAAACACACCCTCACTCACTCACACACACACTCTACTTCACATCTGAATACATTAAAACACACACTCACTCACTCACACTCACACACACACTCTACTTCACATCTGAATACAGTAAAACACACACTCACTCACACTCACAGTCAGACTCTACCTCACATCTGAATACAGCGAAACACACACTCACTCACATTCACACACACACTCTGCTTCACATCTGAATACAGTAAAACACACACTCACTCACTCACACTCACACACACACTCTGCTTCACATCTGAATACAGTAAAACACACATTCACTCACACTCTCACACACACACTCTGCCTCACATCTGAATACAGTAAAACACACACTCACTCACACTCACACACACACTCTACTTCACATCTGAATACAGTAATACACACACTCACTCACTCACACTCACACACACTCTACTTCACATCTGAATACAGCGAAACACACACTCACTCACACTCATACACACACTCTGCTTCACATCTGAATACAGTAAAACACACACTCACTCACTCACACTCACACACACACTCTGCTTCACATCTGAATACAGTAAAACACACACTCACTCACTCACACTCACACACACTCTGCTTCACATCTGAATACAGTAAATCACACACACACTTACTCACACTCACACACACACTCGGCTTCACATCTGAATACAGTAAAACACTCACTCACTCACACTCACACACACACTCTGCTTCACATCTGAATACAGTAATACACACACTCACTCGCTCACACTCACACACACACTCTGCTTCACATCTGAATACAGTAAAACACACACTCACTCACTCACACTCACACACACTCTGCTTCACATCTGAATACAGTAAAACACACACACACTTACTCACACTCACACACACACTCGGCTTCACATCTGAATACAGTAAAACACTCACTCACTCACACTCACACACACTCTGCTTCACATCTGAATGCAGTAAAACACACACTCACTCACTCACACTCACACACACTCTGCTTCACATCTGAATACAGTAAAACACACACTCACTCACTCACACTCACACTCACACTCTGCTTCACATCTGAATACAGTCAAACACTCACTCACTCACACTCACACACACTCTGCTTCACATCTGAATACAGTAAAACACACACACACTTACTCACACTCACACACACACTCGGCTTCACATCTGAATACAGTAAAACACTCACTCACTCACACTCACACACACTCTGCTTCACATCTGAATACAGTAATACACACACTCACTCGCTCACACTCACACACACACTCTGCTTCACATCTGAATACTGTAAAACACACACTCACTCACACTCAAACACACACTCTACTTCACATCTGAATACAGAAAAACACACACTCACTCACACTCACACTCACACTCTGCTTCACACCTGAATACAGTAAAACACACACTCACTGACTCACACTCACACACACACTCTGCTTCACATCTGAATACCGTAAAACACACACTCACTCACTCACACTCTGCTTCACATGTGAATATGGTAAAACACACACTCACTCACTCACACACACACTCTACTTCACATCTGAATATGGTAAAACACACACTCACACTCACACACACACTCTACTTCACATCTGAATATGGTAAAACACACACTCACTCACTCACACTCACGCACACACTCTGCTTCATATCTGAATACAGTAAAACACACACTCACTCACACACTCACACTCTGCTTCACATCTGAATACAGTAAAACACACACTCACTCACTCACACACACACACACTCTGCTTCACATCTGAAAACAAGTCAAACACACACTCACTCACACTCACACTCACACAAACACTCTACTTCACATCTGAATACAGTAAAACACACACTCACTCACACACTCACACACACAGTCTACTTCACATCTGAATACAGTAAAACACACACTCACTCACACTCACACACACACTCTGCTTCACATCTGAATACAGTAAAACACACACTCACTCACTCACACTCACACACACTCTCTAATTCACATCTGAATACAGTAAAACACACACTCACTCACACTCACACACACTCTACTTCACTTCTGAAAACAGTAAAACACACACTCACTCACACTCACACACACACACTCTGCTTCACATCTGAATAAGTAAAACACACACTCACTCACTCACACTCACACACACTCTCTACTTCACATCTGAATACAGTAAAACACACACTCACTCACTCTCACACACACTCTACTTCACTTCTGAATACAGTAAAACACACACTCACTCACACTCACACACACTCTGCTTCACATCTGAATACAGTAAAACACACACTCACTCACACTCACACTCTGCTTCACATCTGAATATGGTAAAACACACCCTCACTCACTCACACACACACTCTACTTCACATCTGAATACATTAAAACACACACTCACTCACTCACACTCACACACACACTCTACTTCACATCTGAATACAGTAAAACACACACTCACTCACACTCACAGTCAGACTCTACCTCACATCTGAATACAGCGAAACACACACTCACTCACATTCACACACTCACTCTGCTTCACATCTGAATACAGTAAAACACACACTCACTCACTCACACTCACACACACACTCTGCTTCACATCTGAATACAGTAAAACACACATTCACTCACACTCTCACACACACACTCTGCCTCACATCTGAATACAGTAAAACACACACTCACTCACACTCACACACACACTCTACTTCACATCTGAATACAGTAATACACACACTCACTCACACTCACACACACTCTACTTCACATCTGAATACAGCGAAACACACACTCACTCACACTCATACACACACTCTGCTTCACATCTGAATACAGTAAAACACACACTCACTCACTCACACTCACACACACACTCTGCTTCACATCTGAATACAGTAAAACACACACTCACTCACTCACACTCACACACACTCTGCTTCACATCTGAATACAGTAAATCACACACACACTTACTCACACTCACACACACACTCGGCTTCACATCTGAATACAGTAAAACACTCACTCACTCACACTCACACACACACTCTGCTTCACATCTGAATACAGTAATACACACACTCACTCGCTCACACTCACACACACACTCTGCTTCACATCTGAATACAGTAAAACACACACTCACTCACTCACACTCACACACACTCTGCTTCACATCTGAATACAGTAAAACACACACACACTTACTCACACTCACACACACACTCGGCTTCACATCTGAATACAGTAAAACACTCACTCACTCACACTCACACACACTCTGCTTCACATCTGAATGCAGTAAAACACACACTCACTCACTCACACTCACACACACTCTGCTTCACATCTGAATACAGTCAAACACTCACTCACTCACACTCACACACACTCTGCTTCACATCTGAATACAGTAAAACACACACACACTTACTCACACTCACACACACACTCGGCTTCACATCTGAATACAGTAAAACACTCACTCACTCACACTCACACACACTCTGCTTCACATCTGAATACAGTAATACACACACTCACTCGCTCACACTCACACACACACTCTGCTTCACATCTGAATACTGTAAAACACACACTCACTCACACTCAAACACACACTCTACTTCACATCTGAATACAGAAAAGCACACACTCACTCACACTCACACTCACACTCTGCTTCACACCTGAATACAGTCAAACACACACTCACTGACTCACACTCACACACACACTCTGCTTCACATCTGAATACCGTAAAACACACACTCACTCACTCACACTCTGCTTCACATGTGAATATGGTAAAACACACACTCACTCACTCACACACACACTCTACTTCACATCTGAATATGGTAAAACACACACTCACACTCACACACACACTCTACTTCACATCTGAATATGGTAAAACACACACTCACTCACTCACACTCACGCACACACTCTGCTTCATATCTGAATACAGTAAAACACACACTCACTCAGACACTCACACTCTGCTTCACATCTGAATACAGTAAAACACACACTCACTCACTCACACACACACACACTCTGCTTCACATCTGAAAACAAGTCAAACACACACTCACTCACACTCACACTCACACAAACACTCTACTTCACATCTGAATACAGTAAAACACACACTCACTCACACACTCACACACACAGTCTACTTCACATCTGAATACAGTAAAACACACACTCACTCACACTCACACACACACTCTGCTTCACATCTGAATACAGTAAAACACACACTCACTCACTCACACTCACACACACTCTCTAATTCACATCTGAATACAGTAAAACACACACTCACTCACACTCACACACACTCTACTTCACTTCTGAATACAGTAAAACACACACTCACTCACACTCACACACACTCTGCTTCACATCTGAATACAGTAAAACACACACTCACTCACACTCACACTCTGCTTCACATCTGAATATGGTAAAACACACCCTCACTCACTCACACACACACTCTACTTCACATCTGAATACTGTAAAACACACACTCACTCACTCACACTCACACACACACTCTACTTCACATCTGAATATGGTAAAACACACACTCACTCACTCACACTCACGCACACACTCTGCTTCATCTCTGAATACAGTAAAACACACACTCACTCACACACTCACACTCTGCTTCACATCTGAATACAGTAAAACACACACTCACTCACACTCACACACACACTCTGCTTCACATCTGAATACAGCAAAACACACACTCACTCACACTCACACACACACTCTGCTTCACATCTGAATACAGTAAAACAAACACTCACTCACACTCACACACACCCTGCTTCACATCTGAATACAGTAAAACACACTCTCACTCACACTCACACACACACTCTACTTCACATCTGAATACAGTAAAACACACACTCACTCACACTCACACTCTACTTGACATCTGAATACAGTAAAACACACACTCACTCACTCACACTCACACTCACATTCTGCTTCACGTCTGAATACAGTAAAATACACACTCACAAACTCACACTCACACACACACTCTGCTTCACATCTGAATACAGTAAAACACACACTCACTCACTCACACACCCACACAATCTGCTTCACATCTGAAACAAGTCAAACACACACTCACTCACACTCACACACACACTCTGCTTCACATCTGAATACAGTAAAACACACACTCACTAACACACTCACACACACACTCTACTTCACATCTGAATACAGTAAAACACACACTCACACACACACTCTGCTTCACATCTGAATACAGTAAAACACACACTCACTCACTCACACTCACACACACACTCTACTTCACATCTGAATACAGTAAAACACACACTCACTCACACTCACAAACACTCTACTTCACATCTGAATACAGTAAAACACACACTCACTCACTCACACTCACACTCTGCTTCACATCTGAATACAGTAAAACACACACACACTCACATACACACTCACATACACACTCTGCTTCACATCTGAATACAGTAAAACACACACTCACACACACACCCTGCTTCACAACTGAATACAGTAAAACACACACTCACTCACAATCACACACACTCTACTTGACATCTCAATACAGTAAAACACACACTCACTCACACTAACACACACTCTACTTGACATCTGAATACAGTAAAACACACACTCACTGACTCACACTCACACTCTGCTTCACGTCTGAATACAGTAAAACACACACTCACAAACTCACACTCACACACACACTCTGCTTCAGATCTGAATACAGTAAAACACACACTCACTCACTCACACACACACACACTCTGCTTCACATCTGAAAACAAGTCAAACACACACTCACTCACACTCACACTCACACAAACACTCTACTTCACATCTGAATACAGTAAAACACACACTCACTCACACACTCACACACACACTCTACTTCACATCTGAATACAGTAAAACACAAACTCACTCACTCACACTCACACACACACTCTACTTCACTTCTGAATACAGTAAAACACACACTCACTCACACTCACACACACTCTACTTCACATCTGAATACAGTAAAACACACACTCACTCACACTCACACTCTGCTTCACATCTGAATATGGTAAAACACACACTCACTCACTCACACTCACACACACACTCTACTTCACATCTGAATACAGTAAAACACACACTCACTTACTCACACTCATGCACACACTCTGCTTCATCTCTGAATACAGTAAAACACACACTCACTCACACACTCACACTCTGCTTCACATCTGAATACAGTAAAACACACACTCGCTCACACTCACACACACACTCTGCTTCACATCTGAATACAGCAAAACACACACTCACTCACACTCACACACACACTCTGCTTCACATCTGAATACAGTAAAACACACACTCACTCACTCACACTCACACACACTCTGCTTCACATCTGAATACAGTAAAACACACACACACTCACTCACACTCACACACACACTCTGCTTCACATCTGAATACAGTAAAACACACACTCACTCACACTCACACACACTCTGCTTCACATCTGAATACAGCAAGACACACACACACTCACTCACACTCACACTCTGCTTCACATCTGAATACAGTAAAACACACACTCACTCACTCACACTCACACACACTCTGCAAGACATCTGAATACAGTAAAACACACACTCACTCACACACACACTCTACTTCACATCTGAATACAGTAAAACACACACTCACTCACACTCACACACACACTCTACTTCACATCTGAATACAGTAAAACACACACTCACTCACACTCACACTCACACTCTACTTCACATCTGAATACAGTAAAACACACACTCACTCACTCACACTCACACTCTGCTTCACATCTGAATACAGTAAAACACACACTCACTCACTCACACTCACACACACACTCTGCTTCAGATCTGAATACAGTAAAACACACACTCACTCACTCACACACACACACACTCTGCTTCACATCTGAAACAAGTCAAACACACACTCACTCACACTCACACACACACTCTACTTCACATCTGAATACAGTAAAACACACACTCACTCACACACTCACACACACACTCTACTTCACATCTGAATACAGTAAAACACACACTCACTCACACTCACACACACACTCTGCTTCACATCTGAATACAGTAAAACACACACTCACTCACTCACACTCACACACACACTCTACTTCACATCTGAATACAGTAAAACACACACTCACTCACACTCACAAACACTCTACTTCACATCTGAATACAGTAAAACACACACTCACTCACTCACACTCACACTCTGCTTCACATCTGTATACAGTAAAACACACACACACTCACACACACACTCACATACACACTCTGCTTCACATCTGAATACAGTAAAACACACACTCACTCACACTCACACACACACCCTGCTTCACATCTGAATACAGTAAAACACACACTCACTCACACTCACACACACTCTACTTGACATCTGAATACAGTAAAACACACACTCACTCACACTCACACTCACACTCTACTTCACATCTGAATACAGTAAAACACACACTCACTCACTCACACTCACACTCACACTCTGTTTCACCTCTGAATACAGTAAAACACACACTCACAAACTCACACTCACACACACTCTCTGCTTCACATCTGAATACAGTAAAACACACACTCACTCACTCACACACACACACACTCTGCTTCACATCTGAAAACAAGTCAAACACACACTCACTCACACTCACACTCACACAAACACTCTACTTCACATCTGAATACAGTAAAACACACACTCACTCACACACTCACACACACACTCTACTTCACATCTGAATACAGTAAAACACACACTCACTCACACTCACACACACACTCTGCTTCACATCTGAATACATTAAAACACACACTCACTCACTCACACTCACACACGCACTCTACTTCACATCTGAATACAGTAAAACACACACTCACTCACACTCACACACACTCTACTTCACATCTGAATACAGTAAAACACACACTCACTCACTCACACTCACACTCTGCTTCACATCTGTATACAGTAAAACACACACACACTCACACACACACTCACATACACACTCAGCTTCACATCTGAATACAGTAAAACACACAATCACTCACACTCATACACACACTCTGCTTCACATCTGAATACATTAAAACACACACTCACTCACTCACACTCACACTCTGCTTCACATCTGAATACAGTGAAACACACACTCACTCACTCACACTCACACTCACACTCTGCTTCACATCTGAATACAGTAAATCACACACTCACTCACACTCACACTCACACTCTGCTTCACATCTGAATACAGTAAAGCACGCACTCACTCACTCACACTCACACACACACTCTGCTTCACATCTGAATACAGTAAAACACACACTCACTCACACTCACACTCACACTCTGCTTCACATCTGAATACAGTAAAACACACTCACTCACTCACACTCACACTCTGCTTCACATCTGAATACAGTAAAACACACACTCGCTCACACTCACACTCACACTCTACTTCACATCTGAATATGGTAAAACACACACTCACTCACACTCAGACTCTACCTCACATCTGAATACAGCGAAACACACACTCACTCACACTCACACACACACTCTGCTTCACATCTGAATACAGTAAAACACACACTCACTCACTCACACTCACAGACACACTCTGCTTCACATCTGAATACAGTAAAACACACACTCACTCTCACTCACACTCACACTCTGCTTCACATCCGAATACAGTAAAACACACACTCACACTCACACACACACTCTGCTTCACATCTGAATACAGTAAAACACAAACTCACTCACTCACACTCACACACACACTCTGCTTTATATTTGAATACAGTAAAACACACACTCACTCACTCACACTCACGCACACACTCTGCTTCACATCTGAATACAGTAAAACACTCACTCACTCACTCACACTCACGCACACTCTCTGCTTCATATCTGCATACAGTAAAACACACACTCACTCACACACACACTCTGCTTCACATCTGAATACAGTAAAACACACACTCACTCACACTCACAGTCAGACTCTACCTCACATCTGAATACAGCGAAACACACACTCACTCACATTCACACACACACTCTGCTTCACATCTGAATACAGTAAAAAACAGACTCACTCACTCACACTCACACACACACTCTGCTTCACATCTGAATACAGTAAAACACTCACTCACACTCACACTCACACACACACTCTACTTCACATCTGAATACAGTAATACACACACTCACTCACTCACACTCACACACACTCTACTTCACATCTGAATACAGTAAAACACACACTCACTCACTCACACACACACTCTGCTTCACATCTGAATACAGTAAAACACACACTCACTCACTCACACTCACACACACACTCTGCTTCACATCTGAATACAGTAATACACACACTCACTCGCTCACACTCACACACACACTCTGCTTCACATCTGAATACAGTAAAACACAGACTCACTCACTCACACTCACACACACTCTGCTTCACATCTGAATACAGTAAAACACACACTCGCTCACACTCACACACACACTCTGCTTCACATCTGAATACAGCAAAACACACACTCACTCACACTCACACACACACTCTGCTTCACATCTGAATACAGTAAAACAAACACTCACTCACACTCACACACACCCTGCTTCACATCTGAATACAGTAAAACACACACTCACTCACACTCACACACACACTCTACTTCACATCTGAATACAATAAAACACACACTCACTCACACTCACACTCACACTCTACTTCACATCTGAATACAGTAAAACACACACTCACTCACTCACACTCACACTCTGCTTCACGTCTGAATACAGTAAAACACACACTCACTCACTCACACTCACACACACACTCTGCTTCAGATCTGAATACAGTAAAACACACACTCACTCACTCACACACACACACACTCTGCTTCACATCTGAAACAAGTCAAACACACACTCACTCACACTCACACACACACTCTACTTCACATCTGAATACAGTAAAACACACACTCACTCACACACTCACACACACTCTCTACTTCACATCTGAATACAGTAAAACACACACTCACTCACACTCACACACACACTCTGCTTCACATCTGAATACAGTAAAACACACACTCACTCACTCACACTCACACACACACTCTACTTCACATCTGAATACAGTAAAACACACACTCACTCACACTCACAAACACTCTACTTCACATCTGAATACAGTAAAACACACACTCACTCACTCACACTCACACTCTGCTTCACATCTGAATACAGTAAAACACACACTCACTCACACTCACACACACACTCTGCTTCACATCTGAATACATTAAAACACACACTCACTCACTCACACTCACACACACCCTGCTTCACATCTGAATACAGTAAAACACACACTCACTCACACTCACACACACACTCTACTTCACATCTGAATACAGTAAAACACACACTCACTCACACTCACACTCTACTTGACATCTGAATACAGTAAAACACACACTCACTCACTCACACTCACACTCACATTCTGCTTCACGTCTGAATACAGTAAAATACACACTCACAAACTCACACTCACACACACACTCTGCTTCACATCTGAATACAGTAAAACACACACTCACTCACTCACACACCCACACAATCTGCTTCACTTCTGAAACAAGTCAAACACACACTCACTCACACTCACACTCACACACACACTCTGCTTCACATCTGAATACAGTAAAACACACACTCACTCACACACTCACACACACACTCTACTTCACATCTGAATACAGTAAAACACACACTCACACACACACTCTGCTTCACATCTGAATACAGTAAAACACACACTCACTCACTCACACTCACACACACACTCTACATCACATCTGAATACAGTAAAACACACACTCACTCACACTCACAAACACTCTACTTCACATCTGAATACAGTAAAACACACACACACTCACATACACACTCACATACACACTCTGCTTCACATCTGAATACAGTAAAACACACACTCACACACACACCCTGCTTCACAACTGAATACAGTAAAACACACACTCACTCACACTCACACACACTCTACTTGACATCTCAATACAGTAAAACACACACTCACTCACACTAACACACACTCTACTTGACATCTGAATACAGTAAAACACACACTCACTCACTCACACTCACACTCTGCTTCACGTCTGAATACAGTAAAACACACACTCACAAACTCACACTCACACACACACTCTGCTTCAGATCTGAATACAGTAAAACACACACTCACTCACTCACACACACACACACTCTGCTTCACATCTGAAAACAAGTCAAACACACACTCACTCACACTCACACTCACACAAACACTCTACTTCACATCTGAATACAGTAAAACACACACTCACTCACACACTCACACACACACTCTACTTCACATCTGAATACAGTAAAACACAAACTCACTCACTCACACTCACACACACACTCTACTTCACATCTGAATACAGTAAAACACACACTCACTCACACTCACACACACTCTACTTCACATCTGAATACAGTAAAACACACACTCACTCACACTCACACTCTGCTTCACATCTGAATATGGTAAAACACACACTCACTCACTCACACACACACTCTACTTCACATCTGAATATGGTAAAACACACACTCACTCACTCACACTCACACACACACTCTACTTCACATCTGAATATGGTAAAACACACACTCACTTACTCACACTCATGCACACACTCTGCTTCTTCTCTGAATACAGTAAAACACACACTCACTCACACACTCACACTCTGCTTCACATCTGAATACAGTAAAACACACACTCGCTCACACTCACACACACACTCTGCTTCACATCTGAATACAGCAAAACACACACTCACTCACACTCACACACACACTCTGCTTCACATCTGAATACAGTAAAACACACACTCACTCACACTCACACACACCCTGCTTCACATCTGAATACAGTAAAACACACACTCACTCACACTCACACACACACTCTGCTTCACATCTGAATACAGTAAAACACACACTCACTCACTCACACTCACACACACTCTGCTTCACATCTGAATACAGTAAAACACACACACACTCACTCACACTCACACACACACTCTGCTTCACATCTGAATACAGTAAAACACACACTCACTCACACTCACACACACTCTGCTTCACATCTGAATACAGCAAGACACACACACACTCACTCACACTCACACTCTGCTTCACATCTGAATACAGTAAAACACACACTCACTCACTCACACTCACACACACTCTGCTTCACATCTGAATACAGTAAAACACACACTCACTCACACACACACTCTACTTCACATCTGAATACAGTAAAACACACACTCACTCACACTCACACACACACTCTACTTCACATCTGAATACAGTAAAACACACACTCACTCACACTCACACTCACACTCTACTTCACGTCTGAATACAGTAAAACACACACTCACTCACTCACACTCACACTCTGCTTCACATCTGAATACAGTAAAACACACACTCACTCACTCACACTCACACACACACTCTGCTTCAGATCTGAATACAGTAAAACACACACTCACTCACTCACACACACACACACTCTGCTTCACATCTGAAACAAGTCAAACACACACTCACTCACACTCACACACACACTCTACTTCACATCTGAATACAGTAAAACACACACTCACTCACACACTCACACACACACTCTACTTCACATCTGAATACAGTAAAACACACACTCACTCACACTCACACACACACTCTGCTTCACATCTGAATACAGTAAAACACACACTCACTCACTCACACTCACACACACACTCTACTTCACATCTGAATACAGTAAAACACACACACACTCACACACACACTCACATACACACTCTACTTCACATCTGAATACAGTAAAACACACACTCACTCACTCACACTCACACTCTGCTTCACATCTGTATACAGTAAAACACACACACACTCACACACACACTCACATACACACTCTGCTTCACATCTGAATACAGTAAAACACACACTCACTCACACTCACACACACACCCTGCTTCACATCTGAATACAGTAAAACACACACTCACTCACACTCACACACACTCTACTTGACATCTGAATACAGTAAAACACACACTCACTCACACTCACACTCACACTCTACTTCACATCTGAATACAGTAAAACACACACTCACTCACTCACACTCACACTCACACTCTGTTTCACCTCTGAATACAGTAAAACACACACTCACAAACTCACACTCACACACACTCTCTGCTTCACATCTGAATACAGTAAAACACACACTCACTCACTCACACACACACACACTCTGCTTCACATCTGAAAACAAGTCAAACACACACTCACTCACACTCACACTCACACAAATACTCTACTTCACATCTGAATACAGTAAAACACACACTCACTCACACACTCACACACACACTCTACTTCACATCTGAATACAGTAAAACACACACTCACTCACACTCACACACACACTCTGCTTCACATCTGAATACATTAAAACACACACTCACTCACTCACACTCACACACGCACTCTACTTCACATCTGATTACAGTAAAACACACACTCACTCACACTCACACACACTCTACTTCACATCTGAATACAGTAAAACACACACTCACTCACTCACACTCACACTCTGCTTCACATCTGTATACAGTAAAACACACACACACTCACACACACACTCACATACACACTCAGCTTCACATCTGAATACAGTAAAACACACAATCACTCACACTCATACACACACTCTGCTTCACATCTGAATACATTAAAACACACACTCACTCACTCACACTCACACTCTGCTTCACATCTGAATACAGTGAAACACACACTCACTCACTCACACTCACACTCACACTCTGCTTCACATCTGAATACAGTAAAACACACATTCACTCACACTCACACTCACACTCTGCTTCACATCTGAATACAGTAAAGCACACACTCACTCACTCACACTCACACACACACTCTGCTTCACATCTGAATACAGTAAAACACACACTCACTCACACTCACACTCTGCTTCACATCTGAATACAGTAAAACACACTCACTCACTCACACTCACACTCTGCTTCACATCTGAATACAGTAAAACACACACTCGCTCACACTCACACTCACACTCTACTTCACATCTGAATATGGTAAAACACACACTCACTCACACTCAGACTCTACCTCACATCTGAATACAGCGAAACACACACTCACTCACACTCACACACACACTCTGCTTCACATCTGAATACAGTAAAACACACACTCACTCACTCACACTCACAGACACACTCTGCTTCACATCTGAATACAGTAAAACACACACTCACTCTCACTCACACTCACACTCTGCTTCACATCCGAATACAGTAAAACACACACTCACACTCACACACACACTCTGCTTCACATCTGAATACAGTAAAACACAAACTCACTCACTCACACTCACACACACACTCTGCTTTATATTTGAATACAGTAAAACACACACTCACTCACTCACACTCACGCACACACTCTGCTTCACATCTGAATACAGTAAAACACTCACTCACTCACTCACACTCACGCACACTCTCTGCTTCATATCTGCATACAGTAAAACACACACTCACTCACACACACACTCTGCTTCACATCTGAATACAGTAAAACACACACTCACTCACACTCACAGTCAGACTCTACCTCACATCTGAATACAGCGAAACACACACTCACTCACATTCACACACACACTCTGCTTCACATCTGAATACAGTAAAAAACAGACTCACTCACTCACACTCACACACACACTCTGCTTCACATCTGAATACAGTAAAACACACATTCACTCACACTCTCACACACACACTCTGCCTCACATCTGAATACAGTAAAACACTCACTCACACTCACACTCACACACACACTCTACTTCACATCTGAATACAGTAATACACACACTCACTCACTCACACTCACACACACTCTACTTCACATCTGAATACAGTAAAACACACACTCACTCACTCACACACACACTCTGCTTCACATCTGAATACAGTAAAACACACACTCACTCACTCACACTCACACACACACTCTGCTTCACATCTGAATACAGTAATACACACACTCACTCACTCACACTCACACACACACTCTGCTTCACATCTGAATACAGTAAAACTCACACTCACTCACTCACACTCACACACACTCGGCTTCACATCTGAATACAGTAAAACACTCACTCGCTCACACTCACACACACACTCTGCTTCACATCTGAATACAGCAAAACACACACTCACTCACACTCACACACACACTCTGCTTCACATCTGAATACAGTAAAACAAACACTCACTCACACTCACACACACTCTGCTTCACATCTGAATACAGTAAAACACACACTCACTCACTCACACTCTCACACACTCTGCTTCACATCTGAATACAGTAAAACACACACTCACTCACACTCACACTCACACTCTACTTCACATCTGAATACAGTAAAACACACACTCACTCACTCACACTCACACTCTGCTTCACGTCTGAATACAGTAAAACACACACTCACAAACACACACTCACACACACACTCTGCTTCAGATCTGAATACAGTAAAACACACACTCACTCACTCACACACACACACACTCTGCTTCACATCTGAAACAAGTCAAACACACACTCACTCACACTCACACACACACTCTACTTCACATCTGAATACAGTAAAACACACACTCACTCACACACTCACACACACACTCTACTTCACATCTGAATACAGTAAAACACACACTCACTCACACTCACACACACACTCTGCTTCACATCGGAATACAGTAAAACACACACTCACTCACTCACACTCACACACACACTCTACTTCACATCTGAATACAGTAAAACACACACTCACTCACACTCACAAACACTCTACTTCACATCTGAATACAGTAAAACACACACTCACTCACTCACACTCACACTCTGCTTCACATCTGTATACAGTAAAACACACACACACTCACACACACACTCACATACACACTCTGCTTCACATCTGAATACAGTAAAACACACACTCACTCACACTCACACACACACCCTGCTTCACATCTGAATACAGTAAAACACACACTCACTCACACTCACACACACTCTACTTGACATCTGAATACAGTAAAACACACACTCACTCACACTCACACTCACACTCTACTTCACATCTGAATACAGTAAAACACACACTCACTCACTCACACTCACACTCACACTCTGTTTCACCTCTGAATACAGTAAAACACACACTCACAAACTCACACTCACACACACTCTCTGCTTCACATCTGAATACAGTAAAACACACACTCACTCACTCACACACACACACACTCTGCTTCACATCTGCAAACAAGTCAAACACACACTCAATCACACTCACACTCACACAAACACTCTACTTCACATCTGAATACAGTAAAACACACACACACTCACACACTCACACACACACTCTACTTCACATCTGAATACAGTAAAACACACACTCACTCACACTCACACACACACTCTGCTTCACATCTGAATACATTAAAACACACACTCACTCACTCACACTCACACACACACTCTACTTCACATCTGAATACAGTAAAACACACACTCACTCACACTCACACACACTCTACTTCACATCTGAATACAGTAAAACACACACTCACTCACTCACACTCACACTCTGCTTCACATCTGTATACAGTAAAACACACACACACTCACACACACACTCACATACACACTCAGCTTCACATCTGAATACAGTAAAACACACAATCACTCACACACACACTCTGCTTCACATCTGAATACATTAAAACACACACTCACTCACTCACACTCACACTCTGCTTCACATCTGAATACAGTGAAACACACACTCACTCACTCACACTCACACTCACACTCTGCTTCACATCTGAATACAGTAAAACACACACTCACTCACACTCACACTCACACTCTGCTTCACATCTGAATACAGTAAAGCACACACTCACTCACTCACACTCACACACACACTCTGCTTCACATCTGAATACAGTAAAACACACACTCACTCACACTCACACTCACACTCTGCTTCACATCTGAATACAGTAAAACACACTCACTCACTCACACTCACACTCTGCTTCACATCTGAATACAGTAAAACACACACTCGCTCACACTCACACTCACACTCTACTTCACATCTGAATATGGTAAAACACACACTCACTCACACTCAGACTCTACCTCACATCTGAATACAGCGAAACACACACTCACTCACACTCACACACACACTCTGCTTCACATCTGAATACAGTAAAACACACACTCACTCACTCACACTCACAGACACACTCTGCTTCACATTTGAATACAGTAAAACACACACTCACTCTCACTCACACTCACACTCTGCTTCACATCCGAATACAGTAAAACACACACTCACACTCACACACACACTCTGCTTCACATCTGAATACAGTAAAACACAAACTCACTCACTCACACTCACACACACACTCTGCTTTATATTTGAATACAGTAAAACACACACTCACTCACTCACACTCACGCACACACTCTGCTTCACATCTGAATACAGTAAAACACTCACTCACTCACTCACACTCACGCACACTCTCTGCTTCATATCTGCATACAGTAAAACACACACTCACTCACAGACACACTCTGCTTCACATCGGAATACAGTAAAACACACACTCACTCACACTCACAGTCAGACTCTACCTCACATCTGAATACAGCGAAACACACACTCACTCACATTCACACACACACTCTGCTTCACATCTGAATACAGTAAAAAACAGACTCACTCACTCACACTCACACACACACTCTGCTTCACATCTGAATACAGTAAAACACACATTCACTCACACTCTCACACACACACTCTGCCTCACATCTGAATACAGTAAAACACACACTCACTCACTCACACTCACACACACACTCTGCTTCACATCTGAATACAGTAATACACACACTCACTCGCTCACACTCACACACACACTCTACTTCACATCTGAATACAGTAAAACACACACTCACTCACTCACACACACACTCTGCTTCACATCTGAATACAGTAAAACACACACTCACTCACTCACACTCACACACACACTCTGCTTCACATCTGAATACAGTAATACACACACTCACTCGCTCACACTCACACACACACTCTGCTTCACATCTGAATACAGTAAAACACACACTCGCTCACACTCACACACACACTCTGCTTCACATCTGAATACAGCAAAACACACACTCACTCACACTCACACACACACTCTGCTTCACATCTGAATACAGTAAAACAAACACTCACTCACACTCACACACACCCTGCTTCACATCTGAATACAGTAAAACACACACTCACTCACTCACACTCACACACACTCTACTTCACATCTGAATACAGTAAAACACACACTCACTCACACTCACACTCACACTCTACTTCACATCTGAATACAGTAAAACACACACTCACTCACTCACACTCACACTCTGCTTCACGTCTGAATACAGTAAAACACACACTCACTCACTCACACTCACACACACACTCTGCTTCAGATCTGAATACAGTAAAACACACACTCACTCACTCACACACACACACACTCTGCTTCACATCTGAAACAAGTCAAACACACACTCACTCACACTCACACACACACTCTACTTCACATCTGAATACAGTAAAACACACACTCACTCACACACTCACACACACACTCTACTTCACATCTGAATACAGTAAAACACACACTCACTCACACTCACACACACACTCTGCTTCACATCTGAATACAGTAAAACACACACTCACTCACTCACACTCACACACACACTCTACTTCACATCAGAATACAGTAAAACACACACTCACTCACACTCACAAACACTCTACTTCACATCTGAATACAGTAAAACACACACTCACTCACTCACACTCACACTCTGCTTCACATCTGTATACAGTAAAACACACACACACTCACACACACACTCACATACACACTCTGCTTCACATCTGAATACAGTAAAACACACACTCACTCACACTCACACACACACCCTGCTTCACATCTGAATACAGTAAAACACACACTCACTCACACTCACACACACTCTACTTGACATCTGAATACAGTAAAACACACACTCACTCACACTCACACTCACACTCTACTTCACATCTGAATACAGTAAAACACACACTCACTCACTCACACTCACACTCACACTCTGTTTCACCTCTGAATACAGTAAAACACACACTCACAAACTCACACTCACACACACTCTCTGCTTCACATCTGAATACAGTAAAACACACACTCACTCACTCACACACACACACACTCTGCTTCACATCTGAAAACAAGTCAAACACACACTCAATCACACTCACACTCACACAAACACTCTACTTCACATCTGAATACAGTAAAACACACACTCACTCACACACTCACACACACACTCTACTTCACATCTGAATACAGTAAAACACACACTCACTCACACTCACACACACACTCTGCTTCACATCTGAATACATTAAAACACACACTCACTCACTCACACTCACACACACACTCTACTTCACATCTGAATACAGTAAAACACACACTCACTCACACTCACACACACTCTACTTCACATCTGAATACAGTAAAACACACACTCACTCACTCACACTCACACTCTGCTTCACATCTGTATACAGTAAAACACACACACACTCACACACACTCACATACACACTCAGCTTCACATCTGAATACAGTAAAACACACAATCACTCACACTCATACACACACTCTGCTTCACATCTGAATACATTAAAACACACACTCACTCACTCACACTCACACTCTGCTTCACATCTGAATACAGTGAAACACACACTCACTCACTCACACTCACACTCACACTCTGCTTCACATCTGAATACAGTAAAACACACACTCACTCACACTCACACTCACACTCTGCTTCACATCTGAATACAGTAAAGCACACACTCACTCACTCACACTCACACACACACTCTGCTTCACATCTGAATACAGTAAAACACACACTCACTCACACTCACACTCACACTCTGCTTCACATCTGAATACAGTAAAACACACTCACTCACTCACACTCACACTCTGCTTCACATCTGAATACAGTAAAACACACACTCGCTCACACTCACACTCACACTCTACTTCACATCTGAATATGGTAAAACACACACTCACTCACACTCAGACTCTACCTCACATCTGAATACAGCGAAACACACACTCACTCACACTCACACACACACTCTGCTTCACATCTGAATACAGTAAAACACACACTCACTCACTCACACTCACAGACACACTCTGCTTCACATCTGAATACAGTAAAACACACACTCACTCTCACTCACACTCACACTCTGCTTCACATCCGAATACAGTAAAACACACACTCACACTCACACACACACTCTGCTTCACATCTGAATACAGTAAAACACAAACTCACTCACTCACACTCACACACACACTCTGCTTTATATTTGAATACAGTAAAACACACACTCACTCACTCACACTCACGCACACACTCTGCTTCACATCTGAATACAGTAAAACACTCACTCACTCACTCACACTCACGCACACTCTCTGCTTCATATCTGCATACAGTAAAACACACACTCACTCACAGACACACTCTGCTTCACATCCGAATACAGTAAAACACACACTCACTCACACTCACAGTCAGACTCTACCTCACATCTGAATACAGCGAAACACACACTCACTCACATTCACACACACACTCTGCTTCACATCTGAATACAGTAAAAAACAGACTCACTCACTCACACTCACACACACACTCTGCTTCACATCTGAATACAGTAAAACACACATTCACTCACACTCTCACACACACACTCTGCCTCACATCTGAATACAGTAAAACACACACTCACTCACTCACACTCACACACACACTCTGCTTCACATCTGAATACAGTAATACACACACTCACTCGCTCACACTCACACACACACTCTGCTTCACATCTGAATACAGTAAAACACACACTCACTCACTCACACACACACTCTGCTTCACATCTGAATACAGTAAAACACACACTCACTCACTCACACTCACACACACACTCTGCTTCACATCTGAATACAGTAATACACACACTCACTCGCTCACACTCACACACACACTCTGCTTCACATCTGAATACAGTAAAACACACACTCACTCACTCACACTCACACACACTCTGCTTCACATCTGAATACAGTAAAACACACGCTCGCTCACACTCACACACACACTCTGCTTCACATCTGAATACAGCAAAACACACACTCACTCACACTCACACACACACTCTGCTTCACATCTGAATACAGTAAAACAAACACTCACTCACACTCACACGCACCCTGCTTCACATCTGAATACAGTAAAACACACACTCACTCACACTCACACACACACTCTACTTCACATCTGAATACAGTAAAACACACACTCACTCACACTCACACTCACACTCTACTTCACATCTGAATACAGTAAAACACACACTCACTCACTCACACTCACACTCAGCTATACGTCTGAATACAGTAAAACACACACTCACTCACTCACACTCACACACACACTCTGCTTCAGATCTGAATACAGTAAAACACACACTCACTCACTCACACACACACACACTCTGCTTCACATCTGAAACAAGTCAAACACACACTCACTCACACTCACACACACACTCTACTTCACATCTGAATACAGTAAAACACACACTCACTCACACACTCACACACACACTCTACTTCACATCTGAATACAGTAAAACACACACTCACTCACACTCACACACACACTCTGCTTCACATCTGAATACAGTAAAACACACACTCACTCACTCACACTCACACACACTCTACTTCACATCTGAATACAGTAAAACACACACTCACTCACACTCACAAACACTCTACTTCACATCTGAATACAGTAAAACACACACTCACTCACTCACACTCACACTCTGCTTCACATCTGTATACAGTAAAACACACACACACTCACACACACACTCACATACACACTCTGCTTCACATCTGAATACAGTAAAACACACACTCACTCACACTCACACACACACCCTGCTTCACATCTGAATACAGTAAAACACACACTCACTCACTCTCACACACACTCTGCTTCACATCTGAATACAGTAAAACACACACTCACTCACACTCACACTCACACTCTACTTCACATCTGAATACAGTAAAACACACACTCACTCACTCACACTCACACTCACACTCTGTTTCACCTCTGAATACAGTAAAACACACACTCACAAACTCACACTCACACACACTCTCTGCTTCACATCTGAATACAGTAAAACACACACTCACTCACTCACACACACACACACTCTGCTTCACATCTGAAAACAAGTCAAACACACACTCAATCACACTCACACTCACACAAACACTCTACTTCACATCTGAATACAGTAAAACACACACTCACTCACACACTCACACACACACTCTACTTCACATCTGAATACAGTAAAACACACACTCACTCACACTCACACACACACTCTGCTTCACATCTGAATACATTAAAACACACACTCACTCACTCACACTCACACACACACTCTACTTCACATCTGAATACAGTAAAACACACACTCACTCACACTCACACACACTCTACTTCACATCTGAATACAGTAAAACACACACTCACTCACTCACACTCACACTCTGCTTCACATCTGTATACAGTAAAACACACACACACTCACACACACACTCACATACACACTCAGCTTCACATCTGAATACAGTAAAACACACAATCACTCACACTCATACACACACTCTGCTTCACATCTGAATACATTAAAACACACACTCACTCACTCACACTCACACTCTGCTTCACATCTGAATACAGTGAAACACACACTCACTCACTCACACTCACACTCACACTCTGCTTCACATCTGAATACAGTAAAACACACACTCACTCACACTCACACTCACACTCTGCTTCACATCTGAATACAGTAAAGCACACACTCACTCACTCACTCACACACACACTCTGCTTCACATCTGAATACAGTAAAACACACACTCACTCACACTCACACTCACACTCTGCTTCACATCTGAATACAGTAAAACACACTCACTCACTCACACTCACACTCTGCTTCACATCTGAATACAGTAAAACACACACTCGCTCACACTCACCCTCACACTCTACTTCACATCTGAATACAGTAAAACACACACTCACTCACACTCAGACTCTACCTCACATCTGAATACAGCGAAACACACACTCACTCACACTCACACACACACTCTGCTTCACATCTGAATACAGTAAAACACACACTCACTCACTCACACTCACAGACACACTCTGCTTCACATCTGAATACAGTAAAACACACACTCACTCTCACTCACACTCACACTCTGCTTCACATCCGAATACAGTAAAACACACACTCACACTCACACACACACTCTGCTTCACATCTGAATACAGTAAAACACAAACTCACTCACTCACACTCACACACACACTCTGCTTTATATTTGAATACAGTAAAACACACACTCACTCACTCACACTCACGCACACACTCTGCTTCACATCTGAATACAGTAAAACACTCACTCACTCACTCACACTCACGCACACTATCTGCTTCATATCTGCATACAGTAAAACACACACTCACTCACAGACACACTCTGCTTCACATCCGAATACAGTAAAACACACACTCACTCACACTCACAGTCAGACTCTACCTCACATCTGAATACAGCGAAACACACACTCACTCACATTCACACACACACTCTGCTTCACATCTGAATACAGTAAAAAACAGACTCACTCACTCACACTCACACACACACTCTGCTTCACATCTGAATACAGTAAAACACACATTCACTCACACTCTCACACACACACTCTGCCTCACATCTGAATACAGTAAAACACACACTCACTCACTCACACTCACACACACACTCTGCTTCACATCTGAATACAGTAATACACACACTCACTCGCTCACACTCACACACACACTCTGCTTCACATCTGAATACAGTAAAACACACACTCACTCACTCACACACACACTCTGCTTCACATCTGAATACAGTAAAACACACACTCACTCACTCACACTCACACACACACTCTGCTTCACATCTGAATACAGTAAAACACACACTCACTCACTCACACTCACACACACTCTGCTTCACATCTGAATACAGTAAAACACACACTCGCTCACACTCACACACACACTCTGCTTCACATCTGAATACAGCAAAACACACACTCACTCACACTCACACACACACTCTGCTTCACATCTGAATACAGTAAAACAAACACTCACTCACAATCACACACACCCTGCTTCACATCTGAATACAGTAAAACACACACTCACTCACACTCACACACACACTCAACTTCACATCTGAATACAGTAAAACACACACTCACTCACACTCACACTCACACTCTACTTCACATCTGAATACAGTAAAACACACACTCACTCACTCACACTCACACTCTGCTTCACGTCTGAATACAGTAAAACACACACTCACTCACTCACACTCACACACACACTCTGCTTCAGATCTGAATACAGTAAAACACACACTCACTCACTCACACACACACACACTCTGCTTCACATCTGAAACAAGTCAAACACACACTCACTCACACTCACACACACACTCTACTTCACATCTGAATACAGTAAAACACACACTCACTCACACACTCACACACACACTCTACTTCACATCTGAATACAGTAAAACACACACTCACTCACACTCACACACACACTCTGCTTCACATCTGAATACAGTAAAACACACACTCACTCACTCACACTCACACACACACTCTACTTCACATCTGAATACAGTAAAACACACACTCACTCACACTCACAAACACTCTACTTCACATCTGAATACAGTAAAACACACACTCACTCACTCACACTCACACTCTGCTTCACATCTGTATACAGTAAAACACACACACAATCTCACACACACTCACATACACACTCTGCTTCACATCTGAATACAGTAAAACACACACTCACTCACACTCACACACACTCTGCTTCACATCTGAATACAGTAAAACACACACTCACTCACACTCACACACACTCTACTTGACATCTGAATACAGTAAAACACACACTCACTCACACTCACACTCACACTCTGCTTCACATCTGAATACAGTAAAACACACACTCACTCACTCACACTCACACTCACACTCTGCTTCACATCTGAATACAGTAAAACACACACTCACAAACTCACACTCACACACACTCTCTGCTTCACATCTGAATACAGTAAAACACACACTCACTCACTCACACACACACACTCTGCTTCACATCTGAAAACAAGTCAAACACACACTCACTCACACTCACACTCACACAAACACTCTACTTCACATCTGAATACAGTAAAACACACACTCACTCACACACTCACACACACACTCTACTTCACATCTGAATACAGTAAAACACACACTCACTCACACTCACACACACACTCTGCTTCACATCTGAATACATTAAAACACACACTCACTCACTCACACTCACACACACACTCTACTTCACATCTGAATACATTAAAACACACACTCACTCACACTCACACACACTCTACTTCACATCTGAATACAGTAAAACACACACTCACTCACTCACACTCACACTCTGCTTCACATCTGTATACAGTAAAACACACACACACTCACTCACACACTCACATACACACTCAGCTTCACATCTGAATACAGTAAAACACACAATCACTCACACTCATACACACACTCTGCTTCACATCTGAATACATTAAAACACACACTCACTCACTCACACTCACACTCTGCTTCACATCTGAATACAGTGAAACACACACTCACTCACTCACACTCACACTCACACTGTGCTTCACATCTGAATACAGTAAAACACACACTCACTCACACTCACACTCACACTCTGCTTCACATCTGAATACAGTAAAGCACACACTCACTCACTCACACTCACACACACACTCTGCTTCACATCTGAATACAGTAAAACACACACTCACTCACACTCACACTCACACTCTGCTTCACATCTGAATACAGGAAAACACACTCACTCACTCACACTCACACTCTGCTTCACATCTGAATACAGTAAAACACACACTCGCTCACACTCACACTCACACTCTACTTCACATCTGAATATGGTAAAACACACACTCACTCACACTCAGACTCTACCTCACATCTGAATACAGCGAAACACACACTCACTCACACTCACACACACACTCTGCTTCACATCTGAATACAGTAAAACACACACTCACTCACTCACACTCACAGACACACTCTGCTTCACATCTGAATACAGTAAAACACACACTCACTCTCACTCACACTCACACTCTGCTTCACATCCGAATACAGTAAAACACACACTCACACTCACACACACACTCTGCTTCACATCTGAATACAGTAAAACACAAACTCACTCACTCACACTCACACACACACTCTGCTTTATATTTGAATACAGTAAAACACACACTCACTCACTCACACTCACGCACACACTCTGCTTCACATCTGAATACAGTAAAACACTCACTCACTCACTCACACTCACGCACACTCTCTGCTTCATATCTGCATACAGTAAAACACACACTCACTCACAGACACACTCTGCTTCACATCTGAATACAGTAAAACACACACTCACTCACACTCACAGTCACACTCTACCTCACATCTGAATACAGCGAAACACACACTCACTCACATTCACACACACACTCTGCTTCACATCTGAATACAGTAAAAAACAGACTCACTCACTCACACTCACACACACACTCTGCTTCACATCTGAATACAGTAAAACACACATTCACTCACACTCTCACACACACACTCTGCCTCACATCTGAATACAGTAAAACACTCACTCACACTCACACTCACACACACACTCTACTTCACATCTGAATACAGTAATACACACACTCACTCACTCACACTCACACACACTCTACTTCACATCTGAATACAGTAAAACACACACTCACTCACTCACACACACACTCTGCTTCACATCTGAATACAGTAAAACACACACTCACTCACTCACACTCACACACACACTCTGCTTCACATCTGAATACAGTAATACACACACTCACTCACTCACACTCACACACACACTCTGCTTCACATCTGAATACAGTAAAACACACACTCACTCACTCACACTCACACACACTCTGCTTCACATCTGAATACAGTAAAACACACACACACTTACTCACACTCACACACAAACTCTGCTTCACATCTGAATACAGTAAAACGCACACTCACTCACTCACACTCACACTCTGCTTCACATCTGAATACAGTAAAACACACACTCACTCACTCACACTCACACACACTCTGCTTCACATCTGAACACAGTAAAACACACACTCACTCACTCACACTCACACTCACACTCTGCTTCACATCTGAATACAGTCAAACACACACTCACTCACTCACACTCACACTCTATTTCACATCTGAATACAGTAAATCACACACTCACTCACTCACACTCACACTCTGCTTCACATCTGAATACAGTAAAACACACACTCACTCACTCACACTCACACACACACTCTGCTTCACATCTGAATACAGTAAAACACACACTCACTCACTCACACTCACACACACTCTGCTTCACATCTGAATACAGTAAAACACTCACTCACTCACTCACACTCACGCACACTCACTGCTTCATATCTGCATACAGTAAAACACACACACTCACTCACACTCACACACACACTCTGCTTCACATCTGAAGACAGTAAAACACACACTCACTCACACTCACAGTCAGACTCTACCTCACATCTGAATACAGCGAAACACACACTCACTAATATTCACACACACAATCTGCTTCACATCTGAATACAGTAAAACACACACTCACTCACTCACACTCACACACACACTCTGCTTCACATCTGAAAACAGTAAAACACACACTCACTCACTCACACTCACACACACACTCTACTTCACATCTGAATGCAGTAATACACACACTCACTCACTCACACTCACACACACTCTACTTCACCTCTGAATACAGTAAAACACACACTCACTCACTCACACACACACTCTGCTTCACATCTGAATACAGTAAAACACACACTCACTCACTCACACTCACACACACACTCTGCTTCACATCTGAATACAGTAAAACACACACTCACTCACTCACACTCACACACACTCTGCTTCACATCTGAATACAGTAAAACACACACACACTTACTCACACTCACACACACACTCGGCTTCACATCTGAATACAGTAAAACACTCACTCACTCACACTCACACACACACTCTGCTTCACATCTGAATACAGTGACACACACACTCACTCGCTCACACTCACACACACACTCTGCTTCACATCTGAATACAGTAAAACACACACTCACTCACTCACACTCACACACACTCTGCTTCACATCTGAATACAGTAAAACCCACACACACTTACTCACACTCACACACACACTCGGCTTCACATCTGAATACAGTAAAACACTCACTCACTCACACTCACACACACTCTGCTTCACATCTGAATACAGTAAAACACACACTCACTCACTCACACTCACACTCTGCTTCACATCTGAATACAGTAAAACACACACTCACTCACTCACACTCACACACACTCTGCTTCACATCTGAATACAGTAAAACACACACTCACTCACTCACACTCACACTCACACTCTGCTTCACATCTGAATACAGTCAAACACACACTCACTCACTCACACTCACACTCTATTTCACATCTGAATACTGTAAATCACACACTCACTCACTCACACTCACACTCTGCTTCACATCTGAATACAGTAAAACACACACTCACTCACTCACACTCACACACACACTCTGCTTCACATCTGAATACAGTAAAACACACACTCACTCACTCACACTCACACACACTCTGCTTCACATCTGAATACAGTAAAACACACACTCACTCACACTCACACTCTGCTTCACATCTGAATATGGTAAAACACACACTCACTCACTCTCACTCACACACACACTCTACTTCACATCTGAATACAGTAAAACACACACTCACTCACACTCAAACACACACTCTACTTCACATCTGAATACAGAAAAACACACACTCACTCACACTCACACTCACACTCTGCTTCACATCTGAATACAGTAAAACACACACTCACTCACTCACACTCACACACACACTCTGCTTCACATCTGAATACAGTAAAACTCACACTCACTCACACTCACACTCTGCTTCACATCTGAATATGGTAAAACACACACTCACTCACTCTCACTCACACACACACTCTGCTTCACATCTGAATACAGTAAAACACACACTCACACACTCACACTCACACACACACTCTACTTCACATCTGAATATGGTAAAACACACACTCACGCACTCACACTCACGCACACACTCTGCTTCATATCTGAATACAGTAAAACACACACTCACTCACACACTCACACTCTGCTTCACATCTGAATACAGTAAAACACACACTCACTCACACTCACACTCAGCTTCACATCTGAATACAGTAAAACACACACTCACTCACACTCACACACACACTCTGCTTCACATCTGAATACAGTAAAACACACTCACACTCACACTCACACTCTGCTTCACATCTGAATATGGTAAAACACACACTCACTCACTCACACTCACACACACACTTTACTTCACATCTGAATATAGTAAAACACACACACTCACTCACACTCACACTCAGACTCTACCTCACATCTGAATACAGCGAAACACACACTCACTCACTCACACTCACACACACTCTGCTTCACATCTGAATACAGTAAAACACACACACACTCACTCACACTCACACACACACTCTGCTTCACATCTGAATACAGTAAAACACTCACTCACTCTCACTCACACACACTCTGCTTCACAACTGAATACAATAAAACACACACACACTCACTCACACTCACACTCTGCTTCACATCAGAATAGAGTAAAACACACACTCACTCACTCACACTCACACACACTCTGCTTCACATCTGAATACAGTAAAACACACACTCACTCACTCACACTCACACTCTGCTTCACATCTGAATACAGTCAAACACACACTCACTCACTCACACTCACACTCTATTTCACATCTGTATACAGTAAATCACTCACTCACTCACTCACACTCACCCTCACACTCTGCTTCACATCTGAATACAGTAAAACACACACTCACTCACTGACACTCACACACACACTCTGCTTCACATCTGAATACAGTAAAACACACACTCACTCACTCACACTCACACACACTCTGCTTCACATCTGAATACAGTAAAACACACACTCACTCACACTCAGACTCTACCTCACATCTGAATACAGCGAAACACACACTCACTCACTCACACTCACACACACTCTGCTTCACATCTGAATACAGTAAAACACACACACACTCACTCACACTCACACACACACTCTGCTTCACATCTGAATACAGTAAAACACTCACTCACTCTCACTCACACACACTCTGATTCACAACTGAATACAATAAAACACACACACACTCACACTCACACTCTGCTTCACATCTGAATACAGCAAAACAAACACTCACTCACACTCACACTCTGCTTCACATCTGAATACAGCAAAACAAACACTCACTCACACTCACACACTGCTTCACATCTGAATACAGTAAAACACACACTCACTCACACTCACACACACACTCTGCTTCACATCTGAATACAGTAAAACACACACTCACTCACTCACACTCACACTCACACTCTGCTTCACGTCTGAATACAGTAAAACACACACTCACAAACACACACTCACACACACACTCTGCTTCACATCTGAATACAGTAAAACACAAACTCACTCACTCACACTCACACACACACTCTGCTTCACATCTGAATACAGTAAAACACACACTCACTCACTCACACTCACACACACTCTGCTTCACATCTGAATACAGTAAAACACTCACTCACTCACTCACACTCACGCACACTCACTGCTTCATATCTGCATACAGTAAAACACACACACTCACTCACACTCACACACACACTCTGCTTCACATCTGAAGACAGTAAAACACACACTCACTCACACTCACAGTCAGACTCTACCTCACATCTGAATACAGCGAAACACACACTCACTCACATTCACACACACACTCTGCTTCACATCTGAATACAGTAAAACACACACTCACTCACTCACACTCACACACACACTCTGCTTCACATCTGAAAACAGTAAAACACACACTCACTCACTCACACTCACACACACACTCTACTTCACATCTGAATGCAGTAATACACACACTCACTCACTCACACTCACACACACTCTACTTCACCTCTGAATACAGTAAAACACACACTCACTCACTCACACACACACTCTGCTTCACATCTGAATACAGTAAAACACACACTCACTCACTCACACTCACACACACACTCTGCTTCACATCTGAATACAGTAAAACACACACTCACTCACTCACACTCACACACACTCTGCTTCACATCTGAATACTGTAAAACACACACACACTTACTCACACTCACACACACACTCTGCTTCACATCTGAATACAGTAAAACACTCACTCACTCACACTCACACACACACTCTGCTTCACATCTGAATACAGTGACACACACACTCACTCGCTCACACTCACACACACACTCTGCTTCACATCTGAATACAGTAAAACACACACTCACTCACTCACACTCACACACACTCTGCTTCACATCTGAATACAGTAAAACACACACTCACTCACTCACACTCACACACACTCTGCTTCACATCTGAATACAGTAAAACACTCACTCACTCACTCACACTCACGCACACTCACTGCTTCATATCTGCATACAGTAAAACACACACACTCACTCACACTCACACACACACTCTGCTTCACATCTGAAGACAGTAAAACACACACTCACTCACACTCACAGTCAGACTCTACCTCACATCTGAATACAGCGAAACACACACTCACTCACATTCACACACACACTCTGCTTCACATCTGAATACAGTAAAACACACACTCACTCACTCACACTCACACACACACTCTGCTTCACATCTGAAAACAGTAAAACACACACTCACTCACTCACACTCACACACACACTCTACTTCACATCTGAATGCAGTAATACACACACTCACTCACTCACACTCACACACACTCTACTTCACCTCTGAATACAGTAAAACACACACTCACTCACTCACACACACACTCTGCTTCACATCTGAATACAGTAAAACACACACTCACTCACTCACACTCACACACACACTCTGCTTCACATCTGAATACAGTAAAACACACACTCACTCACTCACACTCACACACACTCTGCTTCACATCTGAATACAGTAAAACACACACACACTTACTCACACTCACACACACACTCGGCTTCACATCTGAATACAGTAAAACACTCACTCACTCACACTCACACACACACTCTGCTTCACATCTGAATACAGTGACACACACACTCACTCGCTCACACTCACACACACACTCTGCTTCACATCTGAATACAGTAAAACACACACTCACTCACTCACACTCACACACACTCTGCTTCACATCTGAATACAGTAAAACCCACACACACTTACTCACACTCACACACACACTCGGCTTCACATCTGAATACAGTAAAACACTCACTCACTCACACTCACACACACTCTGCTTCACATCTGAATACAGTAAAACACACACTCACTCACTCACACTCACACTCTGCTTCACATCTGAATACAGTAAAACACACACTCACTCACTCACACTCACACACACTCTGCTTCACATCTGAATACAGTAAAACACACACTCACTCACTCACACTCACACTCACACTCTGCTTCACATCTGAATACAGTCAAACACACACTCACTCACTCACACTCACACTCTATTTCACATCTGAATACTGTAAATCACACACTCACTCACTCACACTCACACTCTGCTTCACATCTGAATACAGTAAAACACACACTCACTCACTCACACTCACACACACACTCTGCTTCACATCTGAATACAGTAAAACACACACTCACTCACTCACACTCACACACACTCTGCTTCACATCTGAATACAGTAAAACACACACTCACTCACACTCACACTCTGCTTCACATCTGAATATGGTAAAACACACACTCACTCACTCACACTCACACACACACTCTACTTCACATCTGAATACAGTAAAACACACACTCACTCACACTCAAACACACACTCTACTTCACATCTGAATACAGAAAAACACACACTCACTCACACTCACACTCACACTCTGCTTCACATCTGAATACAGTAAAACACACACTCACTCACTCACACTCACACACACACTCTGCTTCACATCTGAATACAGTAAAACTCACACTCACTCACACTCACACTCTGCTTCACATCTGAATATGGTAAAACACACACTCACTCACTCTCACTCACACACACACTCTGCTTCACACCTGAATACAGTAAAACACACACTCACACACTCACACTCACACACACACTCTACTTCACATCTGAATATGGTAAAACACACACTCACTCACTCACACTCACGCACACACTCTGCTTCATATCTGAATACAGTAAAACACACACTCACTCACACACTCACACTCTGCTTCACATCTGAATACAGTAAAACACACACTCACTCACACTCACACTCAGCTTCACATCTGAATACAGTAAAACACACACTCACTCACACTCACACACACACTCTGCTTCACATCTGAATACAGTAAAACACACTCACACTCACACTCACACTCTGCTTCACATCTGAATATGGTAAAACACACACTCACTCACTCACACTCACACACACACTTTACTTCACATCTGAATATAGTAAAACACACACACTCACTCACACTCACACTCAGACTCTACCTCACATCTGAATACAGCGAAACACACACTCACTCACTCACACTCACACACACTCTGCTTCACATCTGAATACAGTAAAACACACACACACTCACTCACACTCACACACACACTCTGCTTCACATCTGAATACAGTAAAACACTCACTCACTCTCACTCACACACACTCTGCTTCACAACTGAATACAATAAAACACACACACACTCACTCACACTCACACTCTGCTTCACATCAGAATAGAGTAAAACACACACTCACTCACTCACACTCACACACACTCTGCTTCACATCTGAATACAGTAAAACACACACTCACTCACTCACACTCACACTCTGCTTCACATCTGAATACAGTCAAACACACACTCACTCACTCACACTCACACTCTATTTCACATCTGTATACAGTAAATCACTCACTCACTCACTCACACTCACCCTCACACTCTGCTTCACATCTGAATACAGTAAAACACACACTCACTCACTGACACTCACACACACACTCTGCTTCACATCTGAATACAGTAAAACACACACTCACTCACTCACACTCACACACACTCTGCTTCACATCTGAATACAGTAAAACACACACTCACTCACACTCAGACACTACCTCACATCTGAATACAGCGAAACACACACTCACTCACTCACACTCACACACACTCTGCTTCACATCTGAATACAGTAAAACACACACACACTCACTCACACTCACACACACACTCTGCTTCACATCTGAATACAGTAAAACACTCACTCACTCTCACTCACACACACTCTGATTCACAACTGAATACAATAAAACACACACACACTCACACTCACACTCTGCTTCACATCTGAATACAGCAAAACAAACACTCACTCACACTCACACTCTGCTTCACATCTGAATACAGCAAAACAAACACTCACTCACACTCACACACTGCTTCACATCTGAATACAGTAAAACACACACTCACTCACACTCACACACACACTCTGCTTCACATCTGAATACAGTAAAACACACACTCACTCACTCACACTCACACTCACACTCTGCTTCACGTCTGAATACAGTAAAACACACACTCACAAACACACACTCACACACACACTCTGCTTCACATCTGAATACAGTAAAACACACACTCACTCACACACAAACTCTGCTTCACATCTGAATACAGTAAAACACACACTCACTCACTCACACTCACACACACACTCTGCTTCACATCTGAATACATTAAAACACACACTCACTCACTCACACTCACACACACTCTGCTTCACATCTGAATACAGTAAAACACACACACACTTACTCACACTCACACACACACTCGGCTTCACATCTGAATACAGTAAAACACTCACTCACTCACACTCACACACACACTCTGCTTCACATCTGAATACAGTGACACACACACTCACTCGCTCACACTCACACACACACTCTGCTTCACATCTGAATACAGTAAAACACACACTCACTCACTCACACTCACACAAACTCTGCTTCACATCTGAATACAGTAAAACCCACACACACTTACTCACACTCACACACACACTCGGCTTCACATCTGAATACAGTAAAACACTCACTCACTCACACTCACACACACTCTGCTTCACATCTGAATACAGTAAAACACACACTCACTCACTCACACTCACACTCTGCTTCACATCTGAATACAGTAAAACACACACTCACTCACTCACACTCACACACACTCTGCTTCACATCTGAATACAGTAAAACACACACTCACTCACTCACACTCACACTCACACTCTGCTTCACATCTGAATACAGTCAAACACACACTCACTCACTCACACTCACACTCTATTTCACATCTGAATACTGTAAATCACACACTCACTCACTCACACTCACACTCTGCTTCACATCTGAATACAGTAAAACACACACTCACTCACTCACACTCACACACACACTCTGCTTCACATCTGAATACAGTAAAACACACACTCACTCACTCACACTCACACACACTCTGCTTCACATCTGAATACAGTAAAACACACACTCACTCACACTCACACTCTGCTTCACATCTGAATATGGTAAAACACACACTCACTCACTCACACTCACACACACACTCTACTTCACATCTGAATACAGTAAAACACACACTCACTCACACTCAAACACACACTCTACTTCACATCTGAATACAGAAAAACACACACTCACTCACACTCACACTCACACTCTGCTTCACATCTGAATACAGTAAAACACACACTCACTCACTCACACTCACACACACACTCTGCTTCACATCTGAATACAGTAAAACTCACACTCACTCACACTCACACTCTGCTTCACATCTGAATATGGTAAAACACACACTCACTCACTCTCACTCACACACACACTCTGCTTCACATCTGAATACAGTAAAACACACACTCACACACTCACACTCACACACACACTCTACTTCACATCTGAATATGGTAAAACACACACTCACTCACTCACACTCACGCACACACTCTGCTTCATATCTGAATACAGTAAAACACACACTCACTCACACACTCACACTCTGCTTCACATCTGAATACAGTAAAACACACACTCACTCACACTCACACTCAGCTTCACATCTGAATACAGTAAAACACACACTCACTCACACTCACACACACACTCTGCTTCACATCTGAATACAGTAAAACACACTCACACTCACACTCACACTCTGCTTCACATCTGAATATGGTAAAACACACACTCACTCACTCACACTCACACACACACTCTACTTCACATCTGAATACAGTAAAACACACACTCACTCACACTCAAACACACACTCTACTTCACATCTGAATATGGTAAAACACACACTCACTCACTCACACTCACACACACACTTTACTTCACATCTGAATATAGTAAAACACACACACTCACTCACACTCACACTCAGACTCTACCTCACATCTGAATACAGCGAAACACACACTCACTCACTCACACTCACACACACTCTGCTTCACATCTGAATACAGTAAAACACACACACACTCACTCACACTCACACACACACTCTGCTTCACATCTGAATACAGTAAAACACTCACTCACTCTCACTCACACACACTCTGCTTCACAACTGAATACAATAAAACACACACACACTCACTCACACTCACACTCTGCTTCACATCAGAATAGAGTAAAACACACACTCACTCACTCACACTCACACACACTCTGCTTCACATCTGAATACAGTCAAACACACACTCACTCACTCACACTCACACTCTATTTCACATCTGTATACAGTAAATCACTCACTCACTCACTCACACTCACCCTCACACTCTGCTTCACATCTGAATACAGTAAAACACACACTCACTCACTGACACTCACACACACACTCTGCTTCACATCTGAATACAGTAAAACACACACTCACTCACTCACACTCACACACACTCTGCTTCACATCTGAATACAGTAAAACACACACTCACTCACACTCAGACTCTACCTCACATCTGAATACAGCGAAACACACACTCACTCACTCACACTCAAACACACTCTGCTTCACATCTGAATACAGTAAAACACACACACACTCACTCACACTCACACACACACTCTGCTTCACATCTGAATACAGTAAAACACTCACTCACTCTCACTCACACACACTCTGATTCACAACTGAATACAATAAAACACACACACACTCACACTCACACTCTGCTTCACATCTGAATACAGCAAAACAAACACATCACTCACACTCACACTCTGCTTCACATCTGAATACAGCAAAACAAACACTCACTCACACTCACACACTGCTTCACATCTGAATACAGTAAAACACACACTCACTCACACTCACACACACACTCTGCTTCACATCTGAATACAGTAAAACACACACTCACTCACTCACACTCACACTCACACTCTGCTTCACGTCTGAATACAGTAAAACACACACTCACAAACACACACTCACACACACACTCTGCTTCACATCTGAATACAGTAAAACACACACTCACTCACACACAAACTCTGCTTCACATCTGAATACAGTAAAACACACACTCACTCACTCACACTCACACACACACTCTGCTTCACATCTGAATACAGTAAAACACACACTCACTCACTCACACTCACACACACTCTGCTTCACATCTGAATACAGTAAAACACACACACACTTACTCACACTCACACACACACTCGGCTTCACATCTGAATACAGTAAAACACTCACTCACTCACACTCACACACACACTCTGCTTCACATCTGAATACAGTGACACACACACTCACTCGCTCACACTCACACACACACTCTGCTTCACATCTGAATACAGTAAAACACACACTCACTCACTCACACTCACACACACTCTGCTTCACATCTGAATACAGTAAAACCCACACACACTTACTCACACTCACACACACACTCGGCTTCACATCTGAATACAGTAAAACACTCACTCACTCACACTCACACACACTCTGCTTCACATCTGAATACAGTAAAACACACACTCACTCACTCACACTCACACTCTGCTTCACATCTGAATACAGTAAAACACACACTCACTCACTCACACTCACACACACTCTGCTTCACATCTGAATACAGTAAAACACACACTCACTCACTCACACTCACACTCACACTCTGCTTCACATCTGAATACAGTCAAACACACACTCACTCACTCACACTCACACTCTATTTCACATCTGAATACTGTAAATCACACACTCACTCACTCACACTCACACTCTGCTTCACATCTGAATACAGTAAAACACACACTCACTCACTCACACTCACACACACACTCTGCTTCACATCTGAATACAGTAAAACACACACTCACTCACTCACACTCACACACACTCTGCTTCACATCTGAATACAGTAAAACACACACTCACTCACACTCACACTCTGCTTCACATCTGAATATGGTAAAACACACACTCACTCACTCACACTCACACACACACTCTACTTCACATCTGAATACAGTAAAACACACACTCACTCACACTCAAACACACACTCTACTTCACATCTGAATACAGAAAAACACACACTCACTCACACTCACACTCACACTCTGCTTCACATCTGAATACAGTAAAACACACACTCACTCACTCACACTCACACACACACTCTGCTTCACATCTGAATACAGTAAAACTCACACTCACTCACACTCACACTCTGCTTCACATCTGAATATGGTAAAACACACACTCACTCACTCTCACTCACACACACACTCTGCTTCACATCTGAATACAGTAAAACACACACTCACACACTCACACTCACACACACACTCTACTTCACATCTGAATATGGTAAAACACACACTCACTCACTCACACTCACGCACACACTCTGCTTCATATCTGAATACAGTAAAACACACACTCACTCACACACTCACACTCTGCTTCACATCTGAATACAGTAAAACACACACTCACTCACACTCACACTCAGCTTCACATCTGAATACAGTAAAACACACACTCACTCACACTCACACACACACTCTGCTTCACATCTGAATACAGTAAAACACACTCACACTCACACTCACACTCTGCTTCACATCTGAATATGGTAAAACACACACTCACTCACTCACACTCACACACACACTTTACTTCACATCTGAATATAGTAAAACACACACACTCACTCACACTCACACTCAGACTCTACCTCACATCTGAATACAGCGAAACACACACTCACTCACTCACACTCACACACACTCTGCTTCACATCTGAATACAGTAAAACACACACACACTCACTCACACTCACACACACACTCTGCTTCACATCTGAATACAGTAAAACACTCACTCACTCTCACTCACACACACTCTGCTTCACAACTGAATACAATAAAACACACACACACTCACTCACACTCACACTCTGCTTCACATCAGAATAGAGTAAAACACACACTCACTCACTCACACTCACACACACTCTGCTTCACATCTGAATACAGTAAAACACACACTCACTCACTCACACTCACACTCTGCTTCACATCTGAATACAGTCAAACACACACTCACTCACTCACACTCACACTCTATTTCACATCTGTATACAGTAAATCACTCACTCACTCACTCACACTCACCCTCACACTCTGCTTCACATCTGAATACAGTAAAACACACACTCACTCACTGACACTCACACACACACTCTGCTTCACATCTGAATACAGTAAAACACACACTCACTCACTCACACTCACACACACTCTGCTTCACATCTGAATACAGTAAAACACACACTCACTCACACTCAGACTCTACCTCACATCTGAATACAGCGAAACACACACTCACTCACTCACACTCACACACACTCTGCTTCACATCTGAATACAGTAAAACACACACACACTCACTCACACTCACACACACACTCTGCTTCACATCCGATAACAGTAAAACACTCACTCACTCTCACTCACACACACTCTGATTCACAACTGAATACAATAAAACACACACACACTCACACTCACACTCTGCTTCACATCTGAATACAGCAAAACAAACACTCACTCACACTCACACTCTGCTTCACATCTGAATACAGCAAAACAAACACTCACTCACACTCACACACTGCTTCACATCTGAATACAGTAAAACACACACTCACTCACACTCACACACACACTCTGCTTCACATCTGAATACAGTAAAACACACACTCACTCACTCACACTCACACTCACACTCTGCTTCACGTCTGAATACAGTAAAACACACACTCACAAACACACACTCACACACACACTCTGCTTCACATCTGAATACAGTAAAACACACACTCACTCACTCACACACACACACACTCTGCTTCACATCTGAAACAAGTCAAACACACACTCACTCACACTCACACTCACACACACACTCTACTTCACATCTAAATACAGTAAAACACACACTCACTCACACACTCACACACACACTCTACTTCACATCTGAATACAGTAAAACACACACTCACTCACACTCACACACACACTCTGCTTCACATCTGAATACAGTAAAACACACACTCACTCACTCACACTCACACACACACTCGGCTTCACATCTGAATACAGTAAAACACTCACTCACTCACACTCACACACACACTCTGCTTCACATCTGAATACAGTGACACACACACTCACTCGCTCACACTCACACACACACTCTGCTTCACATCTGAATACAGTAAAACACACACTCACTCACTCACACTCACACACACTCTGCTTCACATCTGAATACAGTAAAACCCACACACACTTACTCACACTCACACACACACTCGGCTTCACATCTGAATACAGTAAAACACTCACTCACTCACACTCACACACACTCTGCTTCACATCTGAATACAGTAAAACACACACTCACTCACTCACACTCACACTCTGCTTCACATCTGAATACAGTAAAACACACACTCACTCACTCACACTCACACACACTCTGCTTCACATCTGAATACAGTAAAACACACACTCACTCACTCACACTCACACTCACACTCTGCTTCACATCTGAATACAGTCAAACACACACTCACTCACTCACACTCACACTCTATTTCACATCTGAATACTGTAAATCACACACTCACTCACTCACACTCACACTCTGCTTCACATCTGAATACAGTAAAACACACACTCACTCACTCACACTCACACACACACTCTGCTTCACATCTGAATACAGTAAAACACACACTCACTCACTCACACTCACACACACTCTGCTTCACATCTGAATACAGTAAAACACACACTCACTCACACTCACACTCTGCTTCACATCTGAATATGGTAAAACACACACTCACTCACTCACACTCACACACACACTCTACTTCACATCTGAATACAGTAAAACACACACTCACTCACACTCAAACACACACTCTACTTCACATCTGAATACAGAAAAACACACACTCACTCACACTCACACTCACACTCTGCTTCACATCTGAATACAGTAAAACACACACTCACTCACTCACACTCACACACACACTCTGCTTCACATCTGAATACAGTAAAACTCACACTCACTCACACTCACACTCTGCTTCACATCTGAATATGGTAAAACACACACTCACTCACTCTCACTCACACACACACTCTGCTTCACATCTGAATACAGTAAAACACACACTCACACACTCACACTCACACACACACTCTACTTCACATCTGAATATGGTAAAACACACACTCACTCACTCACACTCACGCACACACTCTGCTTCATATCTGAATACAGTAAAACACACACTCACTCACACACTCACACTCTGCTTCACATCTGAATACAGTAAAACACACACTCACTCACACTCACACTCAGCTTCACATCTGAATACAGTAAAACACACACTCACTCACACTCACACACACACTCTGCTTCACATCTGAATACAGTAAAACACACTCACACTCACACTCACACTCTGCTTCACATCTGAATATGGTAAAACACACACTCACTCACTCACACTCACACACACACTTTACTTCACATCTGAATATAGTAAAACACACACACTCACTCACACTCACACTCAGACTCTACCTCACATCTGAATACAGCGAAACACACACTCACTCACTCACACTCACACACACTCTGCTTCACATCTGAATACAGTAAAACACACACACACTCACTCACACTCACACACACACTCTGCTTCACATCTGAATACAGTAAAACACTCACTCACTCTCACTCACACACACTCTGCTTCACAACTGAATACAATAAAACACACACACACTCACTCACACTCACACTCTGCTTCACATCAGAATAGAGTAAAACACACACTCACTCACTCACACTCACACACACTCTGCTTCACATCTGAATACAGTAAAACACACACTCACTCACTCACACTCACACTCTGCTTCACATCTGAATACAGTCAAACACACACTCACTCACTCACACTCACACTCTATTTCACATCTGTATACAGTAAATCATTCACTCACTCACTCACACTCACCCTCACACTCTGCTTCACATCTGAATACAGTAAAACACACACTCACTCACTGACACTCACACACACACTCTGCTTCACATCTGAATACAGTAAAACACACACTCACTCACTCACACTCACACACACTCTGCTTCACATCTGAATACAGTAAAACACACACTCACTCACACTCAGACTCTACCTCACATCTGAATACAGCGAAACACACACTCACTCACTCACACTCACACACACTCTGCTTCACATCTGAATACAGTAAAACACACACACACTCACTCACACTCACACACACACTCTGCTTCACATCCGATAACAGTAAAACACTCACTCACTCTCACTCACACACACTCTGATTCACAACTGAATACAATAAAACACACACACACTCACACTCACACTCTGCTTCACATCTGAATACAGCAAAACAAACACTCACTCACACTCACACTCTGCTTCACATCTGAATACAGCAAAACAAACACTCACTCACACTCACACACTGCTTCACATCTGAATACAGTAAAACACACACTCACTCACACTCACACACACACTCTGCTTCACATCTGAATACAGTAAAACACACACTCACTCACTCACACTCACACTCACACTCTGCTTCACGTCTGAATACAGTAAAACACACACTCACAAACACACACTCACACACACACTCTGCTTCACATCTGAATACAGTAAAACACACACTCACTCACTCACACACACACACACTCTGCTTCACATCTGAAACAAGTCAAACACACACTCACTCACACTCACACTCACACACACACTCTACTTCACATCTAAATACAGTAAAACACACACTCACTCACACACTCACACACACACTCTACTTCACATCTGAATACAGTAAAACACACACTCACTCACACTCACACACACACTCTGCTTCACATCTGAATACAGTAAAACACACACTCACTCACTCACACTCACACACACACTCTACTTCACATCTGAATACAGTTAAACACACACTCACTCACACTCACAAACACTCTACTTCACATCTGAATACAGTAAAACACACACTCACTCACTCACACTCACACTCTGCTTCACATCTGTATACAGTAAAACACACACACACTCACACACACACTCACATACTCCCTCTGCTTCACATCTGAATACAGTAAAACACACACTCACTCACACTCACACACACACCCTTCTGCACATCTGAATACAGTAAAACACACACTCACTCACACTCACAGACACTCTACTTGACATCTGAATACAGTAAAACACACACTCACTCACACTCCAACTCACACTCTACTTCACACCTGAATACAGGAAAGCACACACTCACTCACTCACACTCACACTCACACTCTGCTTCACGTCTGAATACAGTAAAACACACACTCACAAACTCACACTCACACACACACTCTGCTTCACATCTGAATACATGAAAACACACACTCACTCACTCACACACACACTCTGCTTCACATCTGAATACATTAAAACACACACTCACACTCACACACACACTCTACTTCACATCTGAATACAGTAAAACACACACTCACTCACACACTCACACACACTCTACTTCACATCTGAATACAGTAAAACACACACTCACTCACACTCACACACACACTCTGCTTCACATCTGAATACAGTAAAACACACACTCACTCACTCACTCACACTCACACACACACTCTACTTCACATCTGAATACAGTAAAACACACACTCACTCACACTCACACACACTCTACTTCACATCTGAATACAGTAAAACACACACTCACTCACTCACACTCACACTCTGCTTCACATCTGTATACAGTAAAACACACACTCACTCACTCACATTCACACACACTCTGCTTCACATCTGAATACAGTAAAACACACACTCACCCACTCACACTTGCACTCACACACTGCTTCACATCTGAATACAGTAAAACACACACTCACTCACACACACACACTCACACTCTGCTTCACATCTGAATACAGTAAAACACACTCACTCACTCACACTCTGCTTCACAACTGAATACAGTAAAACACACACTCACTCACTCACACTCACACTCTGCTTCACATCTGAATACAGTAAAACACACACTCACTCACACTCACACTCACACTCTGCTTCACATCTGAATACAGTAAAGCACACTCTCACTCACTCACACTCACACACACACTCTGCTTCACATCTGAATACAGTAAAACACACACTCACCCACTCACACTTGCACTCACACACTGCTTCACATCTGAATACAGTAAAACACACACTCACTCACACACACACACTCACACTCTGCTTCACATCTGAATACAGTCAAACACACTCACTCACTCACACTCTGCTTCACAACTGAATACAGTAAAACACACACTCACTCACTCACACTCACACTCTGCTTCACATCTGAATACAGTAAAACACACTCGCTCACTCACACTCTGCTTCACATCTGAATACAGTAAAACACACATTCGCTCACACTCACACTCTGCTTCGCATCTGAATACATTAAAACACACACTCACTCACAGTCACACTCTACGTCACATCTGAATACAGTAAAACACACACTGCCTCACACTCACACACACACACTGCGTCACATCTGAATACAGTAAAACACACACTCACTCACACTCACACTCACACTCTGCTTCACATCTGAATATGGTAAAACACACACTCACTCACACTCACACACACACTCTACTTCACATCTGAATATGGTAAAACACACACTCACTCACTCACACTCACACTCTGCTTCACTTCTGAATACAGTAAAACACACACTCAGTCACACTCACACTCACACACACACTCTGCTTCACATCTGAATACAGTAAAACACACACTCACACTCACACACACACTCTGCTTCACATCTGAATACAGTAAAACACACACTCACTCTCACTCACACTCACACTCTGCTTCACATCCGAATACAGTAAAACACACACTCACTCACACTCCCACTCACACACACACTCTGCTTCACATCTGAATACAGTAGAACACACACTCACTCACTCACATTCACACACACACTCTGCTTCATATCTGAATACAGTAAAACACACACTCACTCACTCACGCACACACTCTGCTTCACATCTGAATACAGTAAAACACACACTCACTCACTCACACTCACGCACACACTCTGCTTCATTTCTGAATACAGTAAAACACACACTCACTCACACACTCACACTCTGCTTCACATCTGAATACAGTAAAACACACACTCACTCACACTCACAGTCAGACTCTACCTCACATCTGAATACAGCGAAACACACACTCACTCACACTCACACACACACTCTGCTTCACATCTGAATACAGTAAAACACACACTCACTCACTCACACTCACACTCACACTCTGCTTCACATCTGAATACAGTAAAACACACACTCACTCACACACTCACACACACACTCTACTTCACATCTGAATACAGTAAAACACACACTCACTCACACTCACACACACACACTGCTTCACATCTGAATACAGTAAAACACACACTCACTCACTCACACTCACACACACACTCTACTTCACATCTGAATACAGTTAAACACACACTCACTCACACTCACAAACACTCTACTTCACATCTGAATACAGTAAAACACACACTCACTCACACTCAAACACACACTCTACTTCACATCTGAATCCAGAAAAACACACACACAGTCACTCACACTCACACTCTGCTTCACATCTGAATACAGTAAAACACACACTCACTAAACTCACACTCACACACACACTCTGCTTCACATCTGAATACAGTAAAACACACACTCACTCACACTCACACTCTGCTTCATATCTGAATATGGTAAAACACACACTCACTCACTCACACTCACACACACACTCTACTTCACATCTGAATATGGTAAAACACACACTCACTCACTCACACTCACACACACACTCTGCTTCACATCTGAATACAGTAAAACACACTCACTCACTCACACTCTGCTTCACAACTGAATACAGTAAAACACACACTCACTCACTCACACTCACAGTCTGCTTCACATCTGAATACAGTAAAACACACTCACTCACTCACACTCACACTCAGCTTCACATCTGAATACAGTAAAACACACACTCACTCACACTCACACACACACTCTGCTTCACATCTGAATACAGTAAAACACACTCACACTCACACTCACACTCTGCTTCACATCTGAATATGGTAAAACACACACTCACTCACTCACACTCACACACACTCTGCTTCACATCTGAATACAGTAAAACACACACACACTCACTCACACTCACACACACACTCTGCTTCACATCTGAATACAGTAAAACACTCACTCACTCTCACTCACACACACTCTGCTTCACAACTGAATACAATAAAACACACACACACTCACTCACACTCACACTCTGCTTCACGTCAGAATAGAGTAAAACACACACTCACTCACTCACACTCACACACACTCTGCTTCACATCTGAATACAGTAAAACACACACTCACTCACTCAGACTCACACTCTGCTTCACATCTGAATACAGTCAAACACACACTCACTCACTCACACTCACACTCTATTTCACATCTGTATACAGTAAATCACTCACTCACTCACTCACACTCACCCTCACACTCTGCTTCACATCTGAATACAGTAAAACACACACTCACTCACTGACACTCACACACACACTCTGCTTCACATCTGAATACAGTAAAACACACACTCACTCACTCACACTCACACACACTCTGCTTCACATCTGAATACAGTAAATCACACACTCACTCACACTCAGACTCTACCTCACATCTGAATACAGCGAAACACACACTCACTCACTCACACTCACACACACTCTGCTTCACATCTGAATACAGTAAAACACACACACACTCACTCACACTCACACACACACTCTGCTTCACATCTGAATACAGTAAAACACTCACTCACTCTCACTCACACACACTCTGATTCACAACTGAATACAATAAAACACACACACACTCACACTCACACTCTGCTTCACATCTGAATACAGCAAAACAAACACTCACTCACACTCACACTCTGCTTCACATCTGAATACAGCAAAACAAACACTCACTCACACTCACACACTGCTTCACATCTGAATACAGTAAAACACACACTCACTCACACTCACACACACACTCTGCTTCACATCTGAATACAGTAAAACACACACTCACTCACTCACACTCACACTCACACTCTGCTTCACGTCTGAATACAGTAAAACACACACTCACAAACACACACTCACACACACACTCTGCTTCACATCTGAATACAGTAAAACACACACTCACTCACACACAAACTCTGCTTCACATCTGAATACAGTAAAACACACACTCACTCACTCACACTCACACACACACTCTGCTTCACATCTGAATACAGTAAAACACACACTCACTCACTCACACTCACACACACTCTGCTTCACATCTGAATACAGTAAAACACACACACACTTACTCACACTCACACACACACTCGGCTTCACATCTGAATACAGTAAAACACTCACTCACTCACACTCACACACACACTCTGCTTCACATCTGAATACAGTGACACACACACTCACTCGCTCACACTCACACACACACTCTGCTTCACATCTGAATACAGTAAAACACACACTCACTCACTCACACTCACACACACTCTGCTTCACATCTGAATACAGTAAAACCCACACACACTTACTCACACTCACACACACACTCGGCTTCACATCTGAATACAGTAAAACACTCACTCACTCACACTCACACACACTCTGCTTCACATCTGAATACAGTAAAACACACACTCACTCACTCACACTCACACTCTGCTTCACATCTGAATACAGTAAAACACACACTCACTCACTCACACTCACACACACTCTGCTTCACATCTGAATACAGTAAAACACACACTCACTCACTCACACTCACACTCACACTCTGCTTCACATCTGAATACAGTCAAACACACACTCACTCACTCACACTCACACTCTATTTCACATCTGAATACTGTAAATCACACACTCACTCACTCACACTCACACTCTGCTTCACATCTGAATACAGTAAAACACACACTCACTCACTCACACTCACACACACACTCTGCTTCACATCTGAATACAGTAAAACACACACTCACTCACTCACACTCACACACACTCTGCTTCACATCTGAATACAGTAAAACACACACTCACTCACACTCACACTCTGCTTCACATCTGAATATGGTAAAACACACACTCACTCACTCACACTCACACACACACTCTACTTCACATCTGAATACAGTAAAACACACACTCACTCACACTCAAACACACACTCTACTTCACATCTGAATACAGAAAAACACACACTCACTCACACTCACACTCACACTCTGCTTCACATCTGAATACAGCAAAACACACACTCACTCACACTCACACACACTCTGCTTCACATCTGAATGCAGTAAAACACACACTCACTCACACTCACACACACACTCTGCTTCACATCTGAATACAGTAAAACACACACTCACTCACACTCACACACACACTCTGCTTCACATCTGAATGCAGTAAAACACACACTCACACACACTCACACACACTCTACTTCACATCTGAATACAGTAAAACACACACTCACTCACACTCACACTCACACTCTACTTCACATCTGAATACAGTAAAACACACACTCACTCACTCACACTCACACACACACACTCTGCTTCACATCTGAATACAGTAAAACACACACTCACTCACTCACACACACACACACTCTGCTTCACATTTGAAACAAGTCAAACACACACTCACTCACACTCACACTCACACACACACTCTACTTCACATCTGAATACAGTAAAACACACACTCACTCACACACTCACACACACACTCTACCTCACATCTTAATACAGCGAAACACACACTCACTCACTCACACTCACACACTCTCTGCTTCACATCTGAATACAGTAAAACACACACACACTCACTCACACTCACACACACACTCTGCTTCACATCTGAATACAGTAAAACACTCACTCACTCTCACTCACACACACTCTGATTCACAACTGAATACAATAAAACACACACACACTCACACTCACACTCTGCTTCACATCTGAATACAGCAAAACAAACACTCACTCACACTCACACTCTGCTTCACATCTGAATACAGCAAAACAAACACTCACTCACACTCACACACTGCTTCACATCTGAATACAGTAAAACACACACTCACTCACACTCACACACACACTCTGCTTCACATCTGAATACAGTAAAACACACACTCACTCACTCACACTCACACTCACACTCTGCTTCACGTCTGAATACAGTAAAACACACACTCACAAACACACACTCACACACACACTCTGCTTCACATCTGAATACAGTAAAACACACACTCACTCACACACAAACTCTGCTTCACATCTGAATACAGTAAAACACACACTCACTCACTCACACTCACACACACACTCTGCTTCACATCTGAATACAGTAAAACACACACTCACTCACTCACACTCACACACACTCTGCTTCACATCTGAATACAGTAAAACACACACACACTTACTCACACTCACACACACACTCGGCTTCACATCTGAATACAGTAAAACACTCACTCACTCACACTCACACACACACTCTGCTTCACATCTGAATACAGTGACACACACACTCACTCGCTCACACTCACACACACACTCTGCTTCACATCTGAATACAGTAAAACACACACTCACTCACTCACACTCACACACACTCTGCTTCACATCTGAATACAGTAAAACCCACACACACTTACTCACACTCACACACACACTCGGCTTCACATCTGAATACAGTAAAACACTCACTCACTCACACTCACACACACTCTGCTTCACATCTGAATACAGTAAAACACACACTCACTCACTCACACTCACACTCTGCTTCACATCTGAATACAGTAAAACACACACTCACTCACTCACACTCACACACACTCTGCTTCACATCTGAATACAGTAAAACACACACTCACTCACTCACACTCACACTCACACTCTGCTTCACATCTGAATACAGTCAAACACACACTCACTCACTCACACTCACACTCTATTTCACATCTGAATACTGTAAATCACACACTCACTCACTCACACTCACACTCTGCTTCACATCTGAATACAGTAAAACACACACTCACTCACTCACACTCACACACACACTCTGCTTCACATCTGAATACAGTAAAACACACACTCACTCACTCACACTCACACACACTCTGCTTCACATCTGAATACAGTAAAACACACACTCACTCACACTCACACTCTGCTTCACATCTGAATATGGTAAAACACACACTCACTCACTCACACTCACACACACACTCTACTTCACATCTGAATACAGTAAAACACACACTCACTCACACTCAAACACACACTCTACTTCACATCTGAATACAGAAAAACACACACTCACTCACACTCACACTCACACTCTGCTTCACATCTGAATACAGTAAAACACACACTCACTCACTCACACTCACACACACACTCTGCTTCACATCTGAATACAGTAAAACTCACACTCACTCACACTCACACTCTGCTTCACATCTGAATATGGTAAAACACACACTCACTCACTCTCACTCACACACACACTCTGCTTCACACCTGAATACAGTAAAACACACACTCACACACTCACACTCACACACACACTCTACTTCACATCTGAATATGGTAAAACACACACTCACTCACTCACACTCACGCACACACTCTGCTTCATATCTGAATACAGTAAAACACACACTCACTCACACACTCACACTCTGCTTCACATCTGAATACAGTAAAACACACACTCACTCACACTCACACTCAGCTTCACATCTGAATACAGTAAAACACACACTCACTCACACTCACACACACACTCTGCTTCACATCTGAATACAGTAAAACACACTCACACTCACACTCACACTCTGCTTCACATCTGAATATGGTAAAACACACACTCACTCACTCACACTCACACACACACTTTACTTCACATCTGAATATAGTAAAACACACACACTCACTCACACTCACACTCAGACTCTACCTCACATCTGAATACAGCGAAACACACACTCACTCACTCACACTCACACACACTCTGCTTCACATCTGAATACAGTAAAACACACACACACTCACTCACACTCACACACACACTCTGCTTCACATCTGAATACAGTAAAACACTCACTCACTCTCACTCACACACACTCTGCTTCACAACTGAATACAATAAAACACACACACACTCACTCACACTCACACTCTGCTTCACATCAGAATAGAGTAAAACACACACTCACTCACTCACACTCACACACACTCTGCTTCACATCTGAATACAGTAAAACACACACTCACTCACTCACACTCACACTCTGCTTCACATCTGAATACAGTCAAACACACACTCACTCACTCACACTCACACTCTATTTCACATCTGTATACAGTAAATCACTCACTCACTCACTCACACTCACCCTCACACTCTGCTTCACATCTGAATACAGTAAAACACACACTCACTCACTGACACTCACACACACACTCTGCTTCACATCTGAATACAGTAAAACACACACTCACTCACTCACACTCACACACACTCTGCTTCACATCTGAATACAGTAAAACACACACTCACTCACACTCAGACTCTACCTCACATCTGAATACAGCGAAACACACACTCACTCACTCACACTCACACACACTCTGCTTCACATCTGAATACAGTAAAACACACACACACTCACTCACACTCACACACACACTCTGCTTCACATCCGAATACAGTAAAACACTCACTCACTCTCACTCACACACACTCTGATTCACAACTGAATACAATAAAACACACACACACTCACACTCACACTCTGCTTCACATCTGAATACAGCAAAACAAACACTCACTCACACTCACACTCTGCTTCACATCTGAATACAGCAAAACAAACACTCACTCACACTCACACACTGCTTCACATCTGAATACAGTAAAACACACACTCACTCACACTCACACACACACTCTGCTTCACATCTGAATACAGTAAAACACACACTCACTCACTCACACTCACACTCACACTCTGCTTCACGTCTGAATACAGTAAAACACACACTCACAAACACACACTCACACACACACTCTGCTTCACATCTGAATACAGTAAAACACACACTCACTCACTCACACACACACACACTCTGCTTCACATCTGAAACAAGTCAAACACACACTCACTCACACTCACACTCACACACACACTCTACTTCACATCTAAATACAGTAAAACACACACTCACTCACACACTCACACACACACTCTACTTCACATCTGAATACAGTAAAACACACACTCACTCACACTCACACACACACTCTGCTTCACATCTGAATACAGTAAAACACACACTCACTCACTCACACTCACACACACACTCTACTTCACATCTGAATACAGTTAAACACACACTCACTCACACTCACAAACACTCTACTTCACATCTGAATACAGTAAAACACACACTCACTCACTCACACTCACACTCTGCTTCACATCTGTATACAGTAAAACACACACACACTCACACACACACTCACATACTCCCTCTGCTTCACATCTGAATACAGTAAAACACACACTCACTCACACTCACACACACACCCTTCTGCACATCTGAATACAGTAAAACACACACTCACTCACACTCACAGACACTCTACTTGACATCTGAATACAGTAAAACACACACTCACTCACACTCCAACTCACACTCTACTTCACACCTGAATACAGGAAAGCACACACTCACTCACTCACACTCACACTCACACTCTGCTTCACGTCTGAATACAGTAAAACACACACTCACAAACTCACACTCACACACACACTCTGCTTCACATCTGAATACATGAAAACACACACTCACTCACTCACACACACACTCTGCTTCACATCTGAATACATTAAAACACACACTCACACTCACACACACACTCTACTTCACATCTGAATACAGTAAAACACACACTCACTCACACACTCACACACACTCTACTTCACATCTGAATACAGTAAAACACACACTCACTCACACTCACACACACACTCTGCTTCACATCTGAATACAGTAAAACACACACTCACTCACTCACTCACACTCACACACACACTCTACTTCACATCTGAATACAGTAAAACACACACTCACTCACACTCACACACACTCTACTTCACATCTGAATACAGTAAAACACACACTCACTCACTCACACTCACACTCTGCTTCACATCTGTATACAGTAAAACACACACTCACTCACTCACATTCACACACACTCTGCTTCACATCTGAATACAGTAAAACACACACTCACCCACTCACACTTGCACTCACACACTGCTTCACATCTGAATACAGTAAAACACACACTCACTCACACACACACACTCACACTCTGCTTCACATCTGAATACAGTAAAACACACTCACTCACTCACACTCTGCTTCACAACTGAATACAGTAAAACACACACTCACTCACTCACACTCACACTCTGCTTCACATCTGAATACAGTAAAACACACACTCACTCACACTCACACTCACACTCTGCTTCACATCTGAATACAGTAAAGCACACACTCACTCACTCACACTCACACACACACTCTGCTTCACATCTGAATACAGTAAAACACACACTCACCCACTCACACTTGCACTCACACACTGCTTCACATCTGAATACAGTAAAACACACACTCACTCACACACACACACTCACACTCTGCTTCACATCTGAATACAGTCAAACACACTCACTCACTCACACTCTGCTTCACAACTGAATACAGTAAAACACACACTCACTCACTCACACTCACACTCTGCTTCACATCTGAATACAGTAAAACACACTCGCTCACTCACACTCTGCTTCACATCTGAATACAGTAAAACACACATTCGCTCACACTCACACTCTGCTTCGCATCTGAATACATTAAAACACACACTCACTCACAGTCACACTCTACGTCACATCTGAATACAGTAAAACACACACTCCCTCACACTCACACACACACACTGCGTCACATCTGAATACAGTAAAACACACACTCACTCACACTCACACTCACACTCTGCTTCACATCTGAATATGGTAAAACACACACTCACTCACACTCACACACACACTCTACTTCACATCTGAATATGGTAAAACACACACTCACTCACTCACACTCACACTCTGCTTCACTTCTGAATACAGTAAAACACACACTCAGTCACACTCACACTCACACACACACTCTGCTTCACATCTGAATACAGTAAAACACACACTCACACTCACACACACACTCTGCTTCACATCTGAATACAGTAAAACACACACTCACTCTCACTCACACTCACACTCTGCTTCACATCCGAATACAGTAAAACACACACTCACTCACACTCCCACTCACACACACACTCTGCTTCACATCTGAATACAGTAGAACACACACTCACTCACTCACATTCACACACACACTCTGCTTCATATCTGAATACAGTAAAACACACACTCACTCACTCACGCACACACTCTGCTTCACATCTGAATACAGTAAAACACACACTCACTCACTCACACTCACGCACACACTCTGCTTCATTTCTGAATACAGTAAAACACACACTCACTCACACACTCACACTCTGCTTCACATCTGAATACAGTAAAACACACACTCACTCACACTCACAGTCAGACTCTACCTCACATCTGAATACAGCGAAACACACACTCACTCACACTCACACACACACTCTGCTTCACATCTGAATACAGTAAAACACACACTCACTCACTCACACTCACACTCACACTCTGCTTCACATCTGAATACAGTAAAACACACACTCACTCACACACTCACACACACACTCTACTTCACATCTGAATACAGTAAAACACACACTCACTCACACTCACACACACACTCTGCTTCACATCTGAATACAGTAAAACACACACTCACTCACTCACACTCACACACACACTCTACTTCACATCTGAATACAGTTAAACACACACTCACTCACACTCACAAACACTCTACTTCACATCTGAATACAGTAAAACACACACTCACTCACTCACACTCACACTCTGCTTCACATCTGTATACAGTAAAACACACACACACTCACACACACACTCACATACTCCCTCTGCTTCACATCTGAATACAGTAAAACACACACTCACTCACACTCACACACACACCCTTCTGCACATCTGAATACAGTAAAACACACACTCACTCACACTCACAGACACTCTACTTGACATCTGAATACAGTAAAACACACACTCACTCACACTCCAACTCACACTCTACTTCACACCTGAATACAGGAAAGCACACACTCACTCACTCACACTCACACTCATACTCTGCTTCACGTCTGAATACAGTAAAACACACACTCACAAACTCACACTCACACACACACTCTGCTTCACATCTGAATACATGAAAACACACACTCACTCACTCACACACACTCTCTGCTTCACATCTGAATACATTAAAACACACACTCACACTCACACACACACTCTACTTCACATCTGAATACAGTAAAACACACACTCACTCACACACTCACACACACTCTACTTCACATCTGAATACAGTAAAACACACACTCACTCACACTCACACACACACTCTGCTTCACATCTGAATACAGTAAAACACACACTCACTCACTCACTCACACTCACACACACACTCTACTTCACATCTGAATACAGTAAAACACACACTCACTCACACTCACACACACTCTACTTCACATCTGAATACAGTAAAACACACACTCACTCACTCACACTCACACTCTGCTTCACATCTGTATACAGTAAAACACACACTCACTCACTCACATTCACACACACTCTGCTTCACATCTGAATACAGTAAAACACACACTCACCCACTCACACTTGCACTCACACACTGCTTCACATCTGAATACAGTAAAACACACACTCACTCACACACACACACTCACACTCTGCTTCACATCTGAATACAGTAAAACACACTCACTCACTCACACTCTGCTTCACAACTGAATACAGTAAAACACACACTCACTCACTCACACTCACACTCTGCTTCACATCTGAATACAGTAAAACACACACTCACTCACACTCACACTCACACTCTGCTTCACATCTGAATACAGTAAAGCACACACTCACTCACTCACACTCACACACACACTCTGCTTCACATCTGAATACAGTAAAACACACACTCACCCACTCACACTTGCACTCACACACTGCTTCACATCTGAATACAGTAAAACACACACTCACTCACACACACACACTCACACTCTGCTTCACATCTGAATACAGTCAAACACACTCACTCACTCACACTCTGCTTCACAACTGAATACAGTAAAACACACACTCACTCACTCACACTCACACTCTGCTTCACATCTGAATACAGTAAAACACACTCGCTCACTCACACTCTGCTTCACATCTGAATACAGTAAAACACACATTCGCTCACACTCACACTCTGCTTCGCATCTGAATACATTAAAACACACACTCACTCACAGTCACACTCTACGTCACATCTGAATACAGTAAAACACACACTCCCTCACACTCACACACACACACTGCGTCACATCTGAATACAGTAAAACACACACTCACTCACACTCACACTCACACTCTGCTTCACATCTGAATATGGTAAAACACACACTCACTCACACTCACACACACACTCTACTTCACATCTGAATATGGTAAAACACACACTCACTCACTCACACTCACACTCTGCTTCACTTCTGAATACAGTAAAACACACACTCAGTCACACTCACACTCACACACACACTCTGCTTCACATCTGAATACAGTAAAACACACACTCACACTCACACACACACTCTGCTTCACATCTGAATACAGTAAAACACACACTCACTCTCACTCACACTCACACTCTGCTTCACATCCGAATACAGTAAAACACACACTCACTCACACTCCCACTCACACACACACTCTGCTTCACATCTGAATACAGTAGAACACACACTCACTCACTCACATTCACACACACACTCTGCTTCATATCTGAATACAGTAAAACACACACTCACTCACTCACACTCACGCACACACTCTGCTTCACATCTGAATACAGTAAAACACACACTCACTCACTCACACTCACGCACACACTCTGCTTCATTTCTGAATACAGTAAAACACACACTCACTCACACACTCACACTCTGCTTCACATCTGAATACAGTAAAACACACACTCACTCACACTCACAGTCAGACTCTACCTCACATCTGAATACAGCGAAACACACACTCACTCACACTCACACACACACTCTGCTTCACATCTGAATACAGTAAAACACACACTCACTCACTCACACTCACACTCACACTCTGCTTCACATCTGAATACAGTCAAACACACACTCACTCACTCACTCACACTCACACTCTATTTCACATCTGAATACAGTAAATCACACACTCACTCACTCACCCTCACACTCTGCTTCACATCTGAATACAGTAAAACACACACTCACTCACTCACACTCACACACACACTCTGCTTCACATCTGAATACAGTAAAACACACACTCACACACACTCTGCTTCACATCTGAATACAGTAAAACACACACTCACTCACACTCACACTCTGCTTCACATCTGAATACAGTAAAACACACACTCACTCACACTCAAACACACACTCTAATTCACATCTGAATACTGTAAAACACACACTCACTCACACTCAAACACACACTCTACTTCACATCTGAATACAGAAAAACACACGCTCACTCACACTCACACTCACACTCTGCTTCACATCTGAATACAGTAAAACACACACTCACTCACTCACACTCACACACACACTCTGCTTCACATCTGAATACAGTAAAACACACTCACTCACTCACACTCTGCTTCACAACTGAATACAGTAAAACACACACTCACTCACTCACACTCACGCACACACTCTGCTTCATCTCTGAATACAGTAAAACACTCACTCACTCACACACTCACACACTGCTTCACATCTGAATACAGTAAAACACACACTCACTCACACTCACACACACACTCTGCTTCACATCTGAATATGGTAAAACACACACTCACTCACTCACACTCACCCACACACACTCTACTTCACATCTGAATATGGTAAAACACACACTCACTCACTCACACTCACGCACACACTATGCTTCATCTCTGAATACAGTAAAACACTCACTCACTCACACACTCACACACTGCTTCACATCTGAATACAGTAAAACACACACTCACTCACACTCACACACACACTCTGCTTCACATCTGAATACAGCAAAACACACACTCACTCACACTCACACACACTCTGCTTCACATCTGAATGCAGTAAAACACACACTCACTCACACTCACACACACACTCTGCTTCACATCTGAATACAGTAAAACACACACTCACTCACTCACACTCACACACACACTCTACTTCACATCTGAATACAGTAAAACACACACTCACTCACACTCACACACACTCTACTTCACATCTGAATACAGTAAAACACACACTCACTTACTCACACTCACACTCTGCTTCACATCTGTATACAGTAAAACACACACACACTCACACACACACTCACATACACACTCTGCTTCACATCTGAATACAGTAAAACACACACTCACTCACACTCATACACACACTCTGCTTCACATCTGAATACAGTAAAACACACACTCACTCACTCACACTCACACTCTGCTTCACATCTGAATACAGTGAAACACACACTCACTCACTCACACTCACACTCACACTCTGCTTCACATCTGAATACAGTAAAACACACACTCACTCACACTCACACTCACACTCTGCTTCACATCTGAATACAGTAAAGCACACACTCACTCACTCACACTCACACACACACTCTGCTTCACATCTGAATACAGTAAAACACACACTCACCCCCTCACACTTGCACTCACACACTGCTTCACATCTGAATACAGTAAAACACACACTCACTCACACACACACACTCACACTCTGCTTCACATCTGAATACAGTAAAACACACTCACTCACTCACACTCTGCTTCACAACTGAATACAGTAAAACACACACTCACTCACTCACACTCACACTCTGCTTCACATCTGAATACAGTAAAACACACTCACTCACTCACACTCACACTCTGCTTCACATCTGAATACAGTAAAACACACACTCGCTCACACTCACACTCACACTCTGCTTCACATCTGAATACAGTAAAACACACACTCACTCACTCACTCACAGTCACACTCTACGTCACATCTGAATACAGTAAAACACACACTCACTCACACTCACACACACACACTGCGTCACATCTGAATACAGTAAAACACACACTCAGTCACACTCACACTCACACTCACACTCTGCTTCACATCTGAATATGGTAAAACACACACTCACTCACACTCACACACACACTCTACTTAACATCTGAATATGGTAAAACACACACTCACTCAATCACACTCACACTCTGCTTCACTTCTGAATACAGTAAAACACACACTCAGTCACACTCACACTCACGCACACACTCTGCTTCACATCTGAATACAGTAAAACACACACTCACACTCACACACACACTCTGCTTCACATCTGAATACAGTAAAACACACACTCACTCACTCCCACTCTCACACTCTGCTTCACATCCGAATACAGTAAAACACACACTCACTCTCACTCACACTCACACACACACTCTGCTTCACATCTGAATACAGTAGAACACACACTCACTCACTCACACTCACACACACACTCTGCTTCATATCTGAATACAGTAAAACACACACTCACTCACTCACACTCACGCACACACTCTGCTTCACATCTGAATACAGGAAAACACACACTCACTCACTCACACTCACGCACACACTCTGCTTCATATCTGAATACAGTAAAACACACACTCACTCACACACTCACACACTGTTTCACATCTGAATACAGTAAAACACACACTCACTCACACTCACAGTCAGACTCTACCTCACATCTGAATACAGCGAAACACACACTCACTCACACTCACACACACACTCTGCTTCACATCTCAATACAGTAAAACACACACTCACTCACTCACACTCACACTCACACTCTGCTTCACATCTGAATACAGTCAAACACACACTCACTCACTCACACTCACACTCTATTTCACATCTGAATACAGTAAATCACACACTCACTCACTCACCCTCACACTCTGCTTCACATCTGAATGCAGTAAAACACACACTCACTCACTCACACTCACACACACACTCTGCTTCACATCTGAATACAGTAAAACACACACTCACACACACTCTGCTTCACATCTGAATACAGTAAAACACACACTCACTCACACTCACACTCTGCTTCACATCTGAACACAGTAAAACACACACTCACTCACACTCACACACACACTCTAATTCACATCTGAATACTGTAAAACACACACTCACTCACACTCAAACACACACTCTACTTCACATCTGAATGCAGAAAAACACACACTCACTCACTCTCACACTCGCACTCTGCTTCACATCTGAATACAGTAAAACACACACTCACTCACTCACACTCACACACACACTCTGCTTCTCATCTGAATACAGTAAAACACACACTCACTCACACTCACACTCTGCTTCACATCTGAATATTGTAAAACACACACTCACTCACTCACACTCACCCACACACACACTACTTCACATCTGAATATGGTAAAACACACACTCACTCACTCACGCTCACACACACACTCTACTTCACATCTGAATATGGTAAAACACACACTCACTCACTCACACTCACGCACACACTCTCCTTCATCTCTGAATACAGTAAAACACACACTCACTCACACACTCACACACTGCTTCACATCTGAATACAGTAAAACACACACTCACTCACACTCACACACACACTCTGCTTCACATCTGAATACAGCAAAACACACACTCACTCACACTCACACACACTCTGCTTCACATCTGAATGCAGTAAAACACACACTCACTCACACTCACACACACACTCTGCTTCACATCTGAATAAAGTAAAACACACACTCACTCACACTCACACACACACTCTGCTTCACATCTGAATGCAGTAAAACACACACTCACACACACTCACACACACTCTACTTCACATCTGAATACAGTAAAACACACACTCACTCACACTCACACTCACACTCTACTTCACATCTGAATACAGTAAAACACACACTCACTCACTCACACTCACACACACACACTCTGCTTCACATCTGAATACAGTAAAACACACACTCACTCACTCACACACACACACACTCTGCTTCACATTTGAAACAAGTCAAACACACACTCACTCACACTCACACTCACACACACACTCTACTTCACATCTGAATACAGTAAAACACACACTCACTCACACACTCACACACACACTCTACTTCACATCTGAATACAGTAAAACACACACTCACTCACTCACACTCACACTCACACACACACTCTGCTTCACATCTGAATACAGTAAAACACACACTCACTCACACTCACACCCACACTCTACTTCACATCTGAATACAGTAAAACACACACTCACTCACACTCACACACACTCTGCTTCACATCTGAATACAGTAAAACACACACTCTCTCACTCACACACACACTCTGCTTCACATCTGTATACAGTAAAACACACACACACTCACACACACACTCACATACACACTGTTTCACATCTGAATACAGTAAAACACACACTCACTCACACTCATACACACACTCTGCTTCACATCTGAATACAGTAAAACACACACTCACTCACTCACACTCACACTCTGCTTCACATCTGAATACAGTGAAACACACACTCACTCACTCACACTCACACTCACACTCTGCTTCACATCTGAATACAGTAAAACACACACTCACTCACACTCACACACACTCTACTTCACATCTGAATACAGTAAAACACACACTCACTCACTCACACACACTCTGCTTCACATCTGAATATGGTAAAACACACACTCACTCTCTCACACTCAAACTCTGCTTCACATCTGAATACAGTAAAACACACACTCACTCACACTCACACTCAGACTCTACCTCACATCTGAATACAGCGAAACACACACTCACTCACACTCACACACACACTCTGCTTCACATCTGAATACAGTAAAACACACACTCACTCACTCACACTCACACACACACTCTGCTTCACATCTGAATACAGTAAAACACACACTCACTCTCACTCACACTCACACTCTGCTTCACATCCGAATACAGTAAAACACACACTCACTCACACACTCACACTCTGCTTCACATCTGAATATGGTAAAACACACACTCACTCACACTCACGCACACACTCTGTTTCATATCTGAATACAGTAAAACACACACTCAGTCACACTCACACTCACACTCACACTCTGCTTCACATCTGAATATGGTAAAACACACACTCACTCACACTCACACACACACTCTACTTAACATCTGAATATGGTAAAACACACACTCACTCAATCACACTCACACTCTGCTTCACTTCTGAATACAGTAAAACACACACTCAGTCACACTCACACTCACGCACACACTCTGCTTCACATCTGAATACAGTAAAACACACACTCACACTCACACACACACTCTGCTTCACATCTGAATACAGTAAAACACACACTCACTCACTCCCACTCTCACACTCTGCTTCACATCCGAATACAGTAAAACACACACTCACTCTCACTCACACTCACACACACACTCTGCTTCACATCTGAATACAGTAGAACACACACTCACTCACTCACACTCACACACACACTCTGCTTCATATCTGAATACAGTAAAACACACACTCACTCACTCACACTCACGCACACACTCTGCTTCACATCTGAATACAGTAAAACACACACTCACTCACTCACACTCACGCACACACTCTGCTTCATATCTGAATACAGTAAAACACACACTCACTCACACACTCACACACTGTTTCACATCTGAATACAGTAAAACACACACTCACTCACACTCACAGTCAGACTCTACCTCACATCTGAATACAGCGAAACACACACTCACTCACACTCACACACACACTCTGCTTCACATCTCAATACAGTAAAACACACACTCACTCACTCACACTCACACTCACACTCTGCTTCACATCTGAATACAGTCAAACACACACTCACTCACTCACACTCACACTCTATTTCACATCTGAATACAGTAAATCACACACTCACTCACTCACCCTCACACTCTGCTTCACATCTGAATGCAGTAAAACACACACTCACTCACTCACACTCACACACACACTCTGCTTCACATCTGAATACAGTAAAACACACACTCACACACACTCTGCTTCACATCTGAATACAGTAAAACACACACTCACTCACACTCACACTCTGCTTCACATCTGAACACAGTAAAACACACACTCACTCACACTCACACACACACTCTAATTCACATCTGAATACTGTAAAACACACACTCACTCACACTCAAACACACACTCTACTTCACATCTGAATGTAGAAAAACACACACTCACTCACTCTCACACTCACACTCTGCTTCACATCTGAATACAGTAAAACACACACTCACTCACTCACACTCACACACACACTCTGCTTCTCATCTGAATACAGTAAAACACACACTCACTCACACTCACACTCTGCTTCACATCTGAATATTGTAAAACACACACTCACTCACTCACACTCACCCACACACACACTACTTCACATCTGAATATGGTAAAACACACACTCACTCACTCACGCTCACACACACACTCTACTTCACATCTGAATATGGTAAAACACACACTCACTCACTCACACTCACGCACACACTCTCCTTCATCTCTGAATACAGTAAAACACACACTCACTCACACACTCACACACTGCTTCACATCTGAATACAGTAAAACACACACTCACTCACACTCACACACACACTCTGCTTCACATCTGAATACAGCAAAACACACACTCACTCACACTCACACACACTCTGCTTCACATCTGAATGCAGTAAAACACACACTCACTCACACTCACACACACACTCTGCTTCACATCTGAATACAGTAAAACACACACTCACTCACACTCACACACACACTCTGCTTCACATCTGAGTGCAGTAAAACACACACTCACTCACACACTCACACACTGCTTCACATCTGAATACAGTAAAACACACACTCACTCACACTCACACACACACTCTGCTTCACATCTGAATACAGCAAAACACACACTCACTCACACTCACACACACTCTGCTTCACATCTGAATGCAGTAAAACACACACTCACTCACACTCACACACACACTCTGCTTCACATCTGAATACAGTAAAACACACACTCACTCACACTCACACACACACTCTGCTTCACATCTGAGTGCAGTAAAACACACACTCACACACACTCACACACACTCTACTTCACATCTGAATACAGTAAAACACACACTCACTCACACTCACACTCACACTCTACTTCACATCTGAATACAGTAAAACACACACTCACTCACTCACACTCACACACACACACTCTGCTTCACATCTGAATACAGTAAAACACACACTCACTCACTCACACACACACACACTCTGCTTCACATTTGAAACAAGTCAAACACACACTCACTCACACTCACACTCACACACACACTCTACTTCACATCTGAATACAGTAAAACACACACTCACTCACACACTCACACACACACTCTACTTCACATCTGAATACAGTAAAACACACACTCACTCACTCACACTCACACTCACACACACACTCTGCTTCACATCTGAATACAGTAAAACACACACTCACTCACTCACACTCACACACACACTCTACTTCACATCTGAATACAGTAAAACACACACTCACTCACACTCACACACACTCTGCTTCACATCTGAATACAGTAAAACACACACTCTCTCACTCACACACACACTCTGCTTCACATCTGTATACAGTAAAACACACACTCACTCACTCACACTCACACTCTGCTTCACATCTGAATACAGTGAAACACACACTCACTCACTCACACTCACACTCACACTCTGCTTCACATCTGAATACAGTAAAACACACACTCACTCACACTCACACACACTCTACTTCACATCTGAATACAGTAAAACACACACTCACTCACTCACACACACTCTGCTTCACATCTGAATATGGTAAAACACACACTCACTCTCTCACACTCACACTCTGCTTCACATCTGAATACAGTAAAACACACACTCACTCACACTCACACTCAGACTCTACCTCACATCTGAATACAGCGAAACACACACTCACTCACACTCACACACACACTCTGCTTCACATCTGAATACAGTAAAACACACACTCACTCACTCACACTCACACACACACTCTGCTTCACATCTGAATACAGTAAAACACACACTCACTCTCACTCACACTCACACTCTGCTTCACATCCGAATACAGTAAAACACACACTCACTCACACACTCACACTCTGCTTCACATCTGAATATGGTAAAACACACACTCACTCAAACTCACGCACACACTCTGTTTCATATCTGAATACAGTAAAACACACATTCACTCACTCACACTCACGCACACACTCTGCTTCACATCTGAATACAGTAAAACACTCACTCACTCACTCACACTCACGCACACACTCTGCTTCATATCTGAATACAGTAAAACACACACTCACTCACACACTCACACACTGCTTCACATCTGAATACAGTAAAACACACACTCACTCACACTCACACACACACTCTGCTTCACATCTGAATACAGCAAAACACACACTCACTCACACTCACACACACTCTGCTTCACATCTGAATGCAGTAAAACACACACTCACTCACACTCACACACACACTCTGCTTCACATCTGAATACAGTAAAACACACACTCACTCACACTCACACACACACTCTGCTTCACATCTGAATGCAGTAAAACACACACTCACACACACTCACACACACTCTACTTCACATCTGAATACAGTAAAACACACACTCACTCACACTCACACTCACACTCTACTTCACATCTGAATACAGTAAAACACACACTCACTCACTCACACTCACACACACACACTCTGCTTCACGTCTGAATACAGTAAAACACACACTCACTCACTCACACACACACACACTCTGCTTCACATTTGAAACAAGTCAAACACACACTCACTCACACTCACACTCACACACACACTCTACTTCACATCTGAATACAGTAAAACACACACTCACTCACACACTCACACACACACTCTACTTCACATCTGAATACAGTAAAACACACACTCACTCACTCACACTCACACTCACACACACACTCTGCTTCACATCTGAATACAGTAAAACACACACTCACTCACACTCACACACACACTCTACTTCACATCTGAATACAGTAAAACACACACTCACTCACACTCACACACACTCTGCTTCACATCTGTATACAGTAAAACACACACACTCACACACACACTCACATACACACTGTTTCACATCTGAATACAGTAAAACACACACTCACTCACACTCATACACACACTGCTTCACATCTGAATACAGTAAAACACACACTCACTCACTCACACTCACACTCTGCTTCACATCTGAATACAGTGAAACACACACTCACTCACTCACACTCACACTCACACTCTGCTTCACATCTGAATACAGTAAAACACACACTCACTCTCACTCACACTCACACTCTGCTTCACATCTGAATACAGTAAAACACACACTCACTCACACTCACACACACACTCTGCTTCACATCTGAATGCAGTAAAACACACACTCACACACACTCACACACACTCTACTTCACATCTGAATACAGTAAAACACACACTCACTCACACTCACACTCACACTCTACTTCACATCTGAATACAGTAAAACACACACTCACTCACTCACACTCACACACACACACTCTGCTTCACATCTGAATACAGTAAAACACACACTCACTCACTCACACACACACACACTCTGCTTCACATTTGAAACAAGTCAAACACACACTCACTCACACTCACACTCACACACACACTCTACTTCACATCTGAATACAGTAAAACACACACTCACTCACACACTCACACACACACTCTACTTCACATCTGAATACAGTAAAACACACACTCACTCACTCACACTCACACTCACACACACACTCTGCTTCACATCTGAATACAGTAAAACACACACTCACTCACACTCACACACACACTCTACTTCACATCTGAATACAGTAAAACACACACTCACTCACACTCACACACACTCTGCTTCACATCTGTATACAGTATAACACACACACACTCACACACACACTCACATACACACTGTATCACATCTGAATACAGTAAAACACACACTCACTCACACTCACACACACTCTGCTTCACATCTGTATACAGTATAACACACACACACTCACACACACACTCACATACACACTGTATCACATCTGAATACAGTAAAACACACACTCACTCACTCACACTCACACTCTGCTTCACATCTGAATACAGTGAAACACACACTCACTCACTCACACTCACACTCACACTCTGCTTCACATCTGAATACAGTAAAACACACACTCACTCACACTCACACACACTCTACTTCACATCTGAATACAGTAAAACACACACTCACTCACTCACACACACTCTGCTTCACATCTGAATATGGTAAAACACACACTCACTCTCTCACACTCACACTCTGCTTCACATCTGAATACAGTAAAACACACACTCACTCACACTCACACTCAGACTCTACCTCACATCTGAATACAGCGAAACACACACTCACTCACACTCACACACACACTCTGCTTCACATCTGAATACAGTAAAACACACACTCACTCACTCACACTCACACACACACTCTGCTTCACATCTGAATACAGTAAAACACACACTCACTCACTCACACTCACGCACACACTCTGCTTCATATCTGAATACAGTAAAACACACACTCACTCACACACTCACACACTGTTTCACATCTGAATACAGTAAAACACACACTCACTCACACTCACAGTCAGACTCTACCTCACATCTGAATACAGCGAAACACACACTCACTCACACTCACACACACACTCTGCTTCACATCTCAATACAGTAAAACACACACTCACTCACTCACACTCACACTCACACTCTGCTTCACATCTGAATACAGTCAAACACACACTCACTCACTCACACTCACAGTCTATTTCACATCTGAATACAGTAAATCACACACTCACTCACTCACCCTCACACTCTGCTTCACATCTGAATGCAGTAAAACACACACTCACTCACTCACACTCACACACACACTCTGCTTCACATCTGAATACAGTAAAACACACACTCACACACACTCTGCTTCACATCTGAATACAGTAAAACACACACTCACTCACACTCACACTCTGCTTCACATCTGAACACAGTAAAACACACACTCACTCACACTCACACACACACTCTAATTCACATCTGAATACTGTAAAACACACACTCACTCACACTCAAACACACACTCTACTTCACATCTGAATGCAGAAAAACACACACTCACTCACTCTCACACTCACACTCTACTTCACATCTGAATACAGTAAAACACACACTCACTCACTCACACTCACACACACACTCTGCTTCTCATCTGAATACAGTAAAACACACACTCACTCACACTCACACTCTGCTTCACATCTGAATATTGTAAAACACACACTCACTCACTCACACTCACCCACACACACACTACTTCACATCTGAATATGGTAAAACACACACTCACTCACTCACGCTCACACACACACTCTACTTCACATCTGAATATGGTAAAACACACACTCACTCACTCACACTCACGCACACACTCTCCTTCATCTCTGAATACAGTAAAACACACACTCACTCACACACTCACACACTGCTTCACATCTGAATACAGTAAAACACACACTCACTCACACTCACACACACACTCTGCTTCACATCTGAATACAGCAAAACACACACTCACTCACACTCACACACACTCTGCTTCACATCTGAATGCAGTAAAACACACACTCACTCACACTCACACACACACTCTGCTTCACATCTGAATACAGTAAAACACACACTCACTCACACTCACACACACACTCTGCTTCACATCTGAGTGCAGTAAAACACACACTCACACACACTCACACACACTCTACTTCACATCTGAATACAGTAAAACACACACTCACTCACACTCACACTCACACTCTACTTCACATCTGAATACAGTAAAACACACACTCACTCACTCACACTCACACACACACACTCTGCTTCACATCTGAATACAGTAAAACACACACTCACTCACTCACACACACACACACTCTGCTTCACATTTGAAACAAGTCAAACACACACTCACTCACACTCACACTCACACACACACTCTACTTCACATCTGAATACAGTAAAACACACACTCACTCACACACTCACACACACACTCTACTTCACATCTGAATACAGTATAACACACACTCACTCACTCACACTCACACTCACACACACACTCTGCTTCACATCTGAATACAGTAAAACACACACTCACTCACTCACACTCACACACACACTCTACTTCACATCTGAATACAGTAAAACACACACTCACTCACACTCACACACACTCTGCTTCACATCTGAATACAGTAAAACACACACTCTCTCACTCACACACACACTCTGCTTCACATCTGTATACAGTAAAACACACACACACTCACACACACACTCACATACACACTGTTTCACATCTGAATACAGTAAAACACACACTCACTCACACTCATACACACACTGCTTCACATCTGAATACAGTAAAACACGCACTCACTCACTCACACTCACACTCTGCTTCACATCTGAATACAGTGAAACACACACTCACTCACTCACACTCACACTCTGCTTCACATCTGAATACAGTAAAACACACACTCACTCACACTCACACACACTCTACTTCACATCTGAATACAGTAAAACACACACTCACTCACTCACACACACTCTGCTTCACATCTGAATATGGTAAAACACACACTCACTCTCTCACACTCACACTCTGCTTCACATCTGAATACAGTAAAACACACACTCACTCACACTCACACTCAGACTCTACCTCACATCTGAATACAGCGAAACACACACTCACTCACACTCACACACACACTCTGCTTCACATCTGAATACAGTAAAACACACACTCACTCACTCACACTCACACACACACTCTGCTTCACATCTGAATACAGTAAAACACACACTCACTCTCACTCACACTCACACTCTGCTTCACATCCGAATACAGTAAAACACACACTCACTCACACACTCACACTCTGCTTCACATCTGAATATGGTAAAACACACACTCACTCACACTCACGCACACACTCTGTTTCATATCTGAATACAGTAAAACACACATTCACTCACTCACACTCACGCACACACTCTGCTTCACATCTGAATACAGTAAAACACTCACTCACTCACTCACACTCACGCACACACTCTGCTTCATATCTGAATACAGTAAAACACACACTCACTCACACACTCACACTCTGCTTAACATCTGAATACAGTAAAACACACACTCACTCACACTCACAGTCAGACTCTACCTCACATCGGAATACAGCGAAACACACACTCACTCACACTCACACACACACTCTGCTTCACATCTGAATACAGTAAAACACACACTCACTCACACTCACACACACTCTCTGCTTCACATCTGAATACAGTAAAACACACACTCACTGACACTCTCACACACACACTCTGCCTCACATCTGAAAACAGTAAAACACACACTCACTCACACTCACACACACACTCTACTTCACATCTGAATACAGTAATACACACACTCACTCACTCACACTCACACACACTCTACTTCACATCTGAATACAGTAAAACACACACTCACTCACTCACACACACTCTGCTTCACATCTGAATACAGTAATACACACACTAACTCACTCACACTCACACACACACTCTGCATCACATCTGAATACAGTAATACACGCACTCACTCACTCACACTCACACACACACTCTGCTTCACATCTGAATACAGTAAAACACTCACTCACTCACTCACACACACTCTGCTTCACATCTGAATACAGTAAAACACACACACACTCACTCACACTCACACTCTGCTTCACATCTGAATACAGTAAAACACACACTCACTCACTCACACTCACACACACTCTGCTTCATATCTGAATACAGTAAAACACACACTCACTCACTCACACTCACACTGTATTTCACATCTGAATACAGTAAATCACACACTCACTCACTCACACTCACACTCTGCTTCACATCTGAATACAGTAAAACACACACTCACTCACTCACGCTCACACTCTATTTCACATCTGAATACAGTAAAACACACACTCACTCACTCACACTCACACACACACTCTGCTTCACATCTGAATACAGTAAAACACACACTCACTCACTCACACTCACACACACTCTGCTTCACATCTGAATACAGTAAAACACACACACACTCACTCACACTCACACTCTGCTTCACATCTGAATACAGTAAAACACACACTCACTCACACTCACGCACACACTCTACTTTACATCTGAATACTGTAAAACACACACTCACTCACACTCAAACACACACTCTACTTCACATCTGAATACAGAAAAACACACACTCACTCACACTCACACTCTGCTTCACATCTGAATACAGTAAAACACACACTCACTCACTCACACTCACACACAAACTCTGCTTCACATCTGAATACAGTAAAACACACACTCACTCACACTCACACTCTGCTTCACATCTGAATATGGTAAAACACACACTCACTCACTCACACTCACACACACACTCTACTTCACATCTGAATATGGTAAAACACACACTCACTCACTCACACTCACACACACACTCAGCTTCACATCTGAATACAGTAAAACACACTCACTCACTCACACTCTGCTTCACAACTGAATACAGTAAAACACACACTCACTCACTCACACTCACAGTCTGCTTCACATCTGAATACAGTAAAACACACTCACTCACTCACACTCACACTCTGCTTCACATCTGAATACAGTAAAACACACACTCGCTCACACTCACACTCACACTCTGCTTCACATCTGAACACAGTAAAACACACACTCACTCACTCACAGTCACACTCTACGTCACATCTGAAAACAGTAAAACACACACTCACTCACACACACACTCTACTTGACATCTGAATGCAGTAAAACACACACTCACTCACACTCACACACACACACTGCATCACATCTGAATACAGTAAAACACACACTCACTCACACTCACACTCACACTCACACTCTGCTTCACATCTGAATATGGTAAAACACACACTCACTCACACTCACACACACACTCTACTTCACATCTGAATATGGTAAAACACACACTCACTCACTCACACTCACACTCTGCTTCACATCTGAATACAGTAAAACACACACTCACTCACACACACACTCAGACTCTACCTCACATCTGAATACAGCGAAACACACACTCACTCACACTCACACACACACTCTGCTTCACATCTGAATACAGTAAAACACACACTCACTCACTCACACTCACACACACACTCTGCTTCACATCTGAATACAGTAAAACACACACTCACTCACTCACACTCACACACACACTCTGCTTCACATCTGAATACAGTAAAACACACACTCACTCACTCACACTCACACACACTCTGCTACACATCTGAATACAGTAAAACACACACACACTCACTCACACTCACACTCTGCTTCACATCTGAATACAGTAAAACACACACTCACTCACACTCACACACACACTCTATCTTATATTTGAATACTGTAAAACACACACTCACTCACACTCAAACACACACTCTACTTCACATCTGAATCCAGAAAAACACACACTCACTCCCACTCACACTCTGCTTCACATCTGAATACAGTAAAACACACACTCACTAAACTCACACTCACACACACACTCTGCTTCACATCTGAATACAGTAAAACACACACTCACTCACACTCACACTCTGCTTCATATCTGAATATGGTAAAACACACACTCACTCACTCACACTCACACACACACTCTACTTCACATCTGAATATGGTAAAACACACACTCACTCACTCACACTCACACACACACTCTGCTTCACATCTGAATACAGTAAAACACACTCACTCACTCACACTCTGCTTCACAACTGAATACAGTAAAACACACACTCACTCACTCACACTCACAGTCTGCTTCACATCTGAATACAGTAAAACACACTCACTCACTCACACTCACACTCTGCTTCACATCTGAATACAGTAAAACACACACTCGCTCACACTCACACTCACACTCTGCTTCACATCTGAATACAGCAAAACACACACACACTCACTCACACTCACACTCTGCTTCACATCTGAATACAGTAAAACACACACTCACTCACTCACACTCACACACACTCTGCTTCATATCTGAATACAGTAAAACACACACTCACTCACTCACACTCACACTCTATTTCACATCTGAATACAGTAAATCACACACTCACTCACTCACACTCACACTCTGCTTCACATCTGAATACAGTAAAACACACACTCACTCACTCACGCTCACACTCTATTTCACATCTGAATACAGTAAAACACACACTCACTCACTCACACTCACACACACACTCTGCTTCACATCTGAATACAGTAAAACACACACTCACTCACTCACACTCACACACACTCTGCTTCACATCTGAATACAGTAAAACACACACACACTCACTCACACTCACACTCTGCTTCACATCTGAATACAGTAAAACACACACTCACTCACACTCACGCACACACTCTACTTTACATCTGAATACTGTAAAACACACACTCTACTTCACATCTGAATACAGAAAAACACACACTCACTCACACTCACACTCTGCTTCACATCTGAATACAGTAAAACACACACTCACTCACTCACACTCACACACACACTCTGCTTCACATCTGAATACAGTAAAACACACACTCACTCACACTCACACTCTGCTTCACATCTGAATATGGTAAAACACACACTCACTCACTCACACTCACACACACACTCTACTTCACATCTGAATATGGTAAAACACACACTCACTCACTCACACTCACACACACACTCAGCTTCACATCTGAATACAGTAAAACACACTCACTCACTCACACTCTGCTTCACAACTGAATACAGTAAAACACACACTCACTCACTCACACTCACAGTCTGCTTCACATCTGAATACAGTAAAACACACACACACTCACTCACACTCTGCTTCACATCTGAATACAGTAAAACACACACTCGCTCACACTCACACTCACACTCTGCTTCACATCTGAACACAGTAAAACACACACTCACTCACTCACAGTCACACTCTACGTCACATCTGAAAACAGTAAAACACACACTCACTCACACACACACTCTACTTGACATCTGAATACAGTAAAACACACACTCACTCACACTCACACACACACACTGCGTCACATCTGAATACAGTAAAACACACACTCAGTCATACTCACACTCACACTCACACTCTGCTTCACATCTGAATATGGTAAAACACACACTCACTCACACTCACACACACACTCTACTTCACATCTGAATATGGTAAAACACACACTCACTCACTCACACTCACACTCTGCTTCACATCTGAATACAGTAAAACACACACTCACTCACACACACACTCAGACTCTACCTCACATCTGAATACAGCGAAACACACACTCACTCACACTCACACACACACTCTGCTTCACATCTGAATACAGTAAAACACACACTCACTCACTCACACTCACACACACACTCTGCTTCACATCTGAATACAGTAAAACACACTCACTCACTCACACTCTGCTTCACAACTGAATACAGTAAAACACACACTCACTCACTCACACTCACAGTCTGCTTCACATCTGAATACAGTAAAACACACTCACTCACTCACACTCACACTCTGCTTCACATCTGAATACAGTAAAACACACACTCGCTCACACTCACACACACTCTGCTTCACATCTGAATGCAGTAAAACACACACTCACTCACACTCACACACACACTCTGCTTCACATCTGAATACAGTAAAACACACACTCACTCACACTCACACACACACTCTGCTTCACATCTGAGTGCAGTAAAACACACACTCACACACACTCACACACACTCTACTTCACATCTGAATACAGTAAAACACACACTCACTCACTCACACTCACACACACACACTCTGCTTCACATCTGAATACAGTAAAACACACACTCACTCACTCACACACACACACACTCTGCTTCACATTTGAAACAAGTCAAACACACACTCACTCACACTCACACTCACACACACACTCTACTTCACATCTGAATACAGTAAAACACACACTCACTCACACACTCACACACACACTCTACTTCACATCTGAATACAGTATAACACACACTCACTCACTCACACTCACACTCACACACACACTCTGCTTCACATCTGAATACAGTAAAACACACACTCACTCACTCACACTCACACACACACTCTACTTCACATCTGAATACAGTAAAACACACACTCACTCACACTCACACACACTCTGCTTCACATCTGAATACAGTAAAACACACACTCTCTCACTCACACACACACTCTGCTTCACATCTGTATACAGTAAAACACACACACACTCACACACACACTCACATACACACTGTTTCACATCTGAATACAGTAAAACACACACTCACTCACACTCATACACACACTGCTTCACATCTGAATACAGTAAAACACGCACTCACTCACTCACACTCACACTCTGCTTCACATCTGAATACAGTGAAACACACACTCACTCACTCACACTCACACTCTGCTTCACATCTGAATACAGTAAAACACACACTCACTCACACTCACACACACTCTACTTCACATCTGAATACAGTAAAACACACACTCACTCACTCACACACACTCTGCTTCACATCTGAATATGGTAAAACACACACTCACTCTCTCACACTCACACTCTGCTTCACATCTGAATACAGTAAAACACACACTCACTCACACTCACACTCAGACTCTACCTCACATCTGAATACAGCGAAACACACACTCACTCACACTCACACACACACTCTGCTTCACATCTGAATACAGTAAAACACACACTCACTCACTCACACTCACACACACACTCTGCTTCACATCTGAATACAGTAAAACACACACTCACTCTCACTCACACTCACACTCTGCTTCACATCCGAATACAGTAAAACACACACTCACTCACACACTCACACTCTGCTTCACATCTGAATATGGTAAAACACACACTCACTCACACTCACGCACACACTCTGTTTCATATCTGAATACAGTAAAACACACATTCACTCACTCACACTCACGCACACACTCTGCTTCACATCTGAATACAGTAAAACACTCACTCACTCACTCACACTCACGCACACACTCTGCTTCATATCTGAATACAGTAAAACACACACTCACTCACACACTCACACTCTGCTTAACATCTGAATACAGTAAAACACACACTCACTCACACTCACAGTCAGACTCTACCTCACATCGGAATACAGCGAAACACACACTCACTCACACTCACACACACACTCTGCTTCACATCTGAATACAGTAAAACACACACTCACTCACACTCACACACACTCTCTGCTTCACATCTGAATACAGTAAAACACACACTCACTGACACTCTCACACACACACTCTGCCTCACATCTGAAAACAGTAAAACACACACTCACTCACACTCACACACACACTCTACTTCACATCTGAATATGGTAAAACACACACTCACTCACTCACACTCACACACACTCTGCTTCACATCTGAATACAGTAAAACACTCACACACTCACTCACACACACACTCTGCTTCACATCTGAATACAGCAAAACACACACTCACTCACACTCACACACACTCTGCTTCACATCTGAATGCAGTAAAACACTCACTCACTCACACTCACACACACACTCTACTTCACATCTGAATATGGTAAAACACACACACACTCACTCACACTCACACACACTCTACTTCACATCTGAATACAGTAAAACACACACTCACTCACTCACACACACTCTGCTTCACATCTGAATATGGTAAAACACACACTCACTCTCTCACACTCACACTCTGCTTCACATCTGAATACAGTAAAACACACACTCACTCACACTCACACTCAGACTCTACCTCACATCTGAATACAGCGAAACACACACTCACTCACACTCACACACACACTCTGCTTCACATCTGAATACAGTAAAACACACACTCACTCACTCACACTCACACACACACTCTGCTTCACATCTGAATACAGTAAAACACACACTCACTCTCACTCACACTCACACTCTGCTTCACATCCGAATACAGTAAAACACACACTCACTCACACACTCACACTCTGCTTCACATCTGAATATGGTAAAACACACACTCACTCACACTCACGCACACACTCTGTTTCATATCTGAATACAGTAAAACACACATTCACTCACTCACACTCACGCACACACTCTGCTTCACATCTGAATACAGTAAAACACTCACTCACTCACTCACACTCACGCACACACTCTGCTTCATATCTGAATACAGTAAAACACACACTCACTCACACACTCACACTCTGCTTAACATCTGAATACAGTAAAACACACACTCACTCACACTCACAGTCAGACTCTACCTCACATCGGAATACAGCGAAACACACACTCACTCACACTCACACACACACTCTGCTTCACATCTGAATACAGTAAAACACACACTCACTCACACTCACACACACTCTCTGCTTCACATCTGAATACAGTAAAACACACACTCACTGACACTCTCACACACACACTCTGCCTCACATCTGAAAACAGTAAAACACACACTCACTCACACTCACACACACACTCTACTTCACATCTGAATACAGTAATACACACACTCACTCACTCACACTCACACACACTCTACTTCACATCTGAATACAGTAAAACACACACTCACTCACTCACACACACTCTGCTTCACATCTGAATACAGTAATACACACACTAACTCACTCACACTCACACACACACTCTGCATCACATCTGAATACAGTAATACACGCACTCACTCACTCACACTCACACACACACTCTGCTTCACATCTGAATACAGTAAAACACTCACTCACTCACTCACACACACTCTGCTTCACATCTGAATACAGTAAAACACACACACACTCACTCACACTCACACTCTGCTTCACATCTGAATACAGTAAAACACACACTCACTCACTCACACTCACACACACTCTGCTTCATATCTGAATACAGTAAAACACACACTCACTCACTCACACTCACACTGTATTTCACATCTGAATACAGTAAATCACACACTCACTCACTCACACTCACACTCTGCTTCACATCTGAATACAGTAAAACACACACTCACTCACTCACGCTCACACTCTATTTCACATCTGAATACAGTAAAACACACACTCACTCACTCACACTCACACACACACTCTGCTTCACATCTGAATACAGTAAAACACACACTCACTCACTCACACTCACACACACTCTGCTTCACATCTGAATACAGTAAAACACACACACACTCACTCACACTCACACTCTGCTTCACATCTGAATACAGTAAAACACACACTCACTCACACTCACGCACACACTCTACTTTACATCTGAATACTGTAAAACACACACTCACTCACACTCAAACACACACTCTACTTCACATCTGAATACAGAAAAACACACACTCACTCACACTCACACTCTGCTTCACATCTGAATACAGTAAAACACACACTCACTCACTCACACTCACACACAAACTCTGCTTCACATCTGAATACAGTAAAACACACACTCACTCACACTCACACTCTGCTTCACATCTGAATATGGTAAAACACACACTCACTCACTCACACTCACACACACACTCTACTTCACATCTGAATATGGTAAAACACACACTCACTCACTCACACTCACACACACACTCAGCTTCACATCTGAATACAGTAAAACACACTCACTCACTCACACTCTGCTTCACAACTGAATACAGTAAAACACACACTCACTCACTCACACTCACAGTCTGCTTCACATCTGAATACAGTAAAACACACTCACTCACTCACACTCACACTCTGCTTCACATCTGAATACAGTAAAACACACACTCGCTCACACTCACACTCACACTCTGCTTCACATCTGAACACAGTAAAACACACACTCACTCACTCACAGTCACACTCTACGTCACATCTGAAAACAGTAAAACACACACTCACTCACACACACACTCTACTTGACATCTGAATGCAGTAAAACACACACTCACTCACACTCACACACACACACTGCATCACATCTGAATACAGTAAAACACACACTCACTCACACTCACACTCACACTCACACTCTGCTTCACATCTGAATATGGTAAAACACACACTCACTCACACTCACACACACACTCTACTTCACATCTGAATATGGTAAAACACACACTCACTCACTCACACTCACACTCTGCTTCACATCTGAATACAGTAAAACACACACTCACTCACACACACACTCAGACTCTACCTCACATCTGAATACAGCGAAACACACACTCACTCACACTCACACACACACTCTGCTTCACATCTGAATACAGTAAAACACACACTCACTCACTCACACTCACACACACACTCTGCTTCACATCTGAATACAGTAAAACACACACTCACTCACTCACACTCACACACACACTCTGCTTCACATCTGAATACAGTAAAACACACACTCACTCACTCACACTCACACACACTCTGCTTCACATCTGAATACAGTAAAACACACACACACTCACTCACACTCACACTCTGCTTCACATCTGAATACAGTAAAACACACACTCACTCACACTCACACACACACTCTATCTTATATTTGAATACTGTAAAACACACACTCACTCACACTCAAACACACACTCTACTTCACATCTGAATCCAGAAAAACACACACTCACTCCCACTCACACTCTGCTTCACATCTGAATACAGTAAAACACACACTCACTAAACTCACACTCACACACACACTCTGCTTCACATCTGAATACAGTAAAACACACACTCACTCACACTCACACTCTGCTTCATATCTGAATATGGTAAAACACACACTCACTCACTCACACTCACACACACACTCTACTTCACATCTGAATATGGTAAAACACACACTCACTCACTCACACTCACACACACACTCTGCTTCACATCTGAATACAGTAAAACACACTCACTCACTCACACTCTGCTTCACAACTGAATACAGTAAAACACACACTCACTCACTCACACTCACAGTCTGCTTCACATCTGAATACAGTAAAACACACTCACTCACTCACACTCACACTCTGCTTCACATCTGAATACAGTAAAACACACACTCGCTCACACTCACACTCACACTCTGCTTCACATCTGAATACAGCAAAACACACACACACTCACTCACACTCACACTCTGCTTCACATCTGAATACAGTAAAACACACACTCACTCACTCACACTCACACACACTCTGCTTCATATCTGAATACAGTAAAACACACACTCACTCACTCACACTCACACTCTATTTCACATCTGAATACAGTAAATCACACACTCACTCACTCACACTCACACTCTGCTTCACATCTGAATACAGTAAAACACACACTCACTCACTCACGCTCACACTCTATTTCACATCTGAATACAGTAAAACACACACTCACTCACTCACACTCACACACACACTCTGCTTCACATCTGAATACAGTAAAACACACACTCACTCACTCACACTCACACACACTCTGCTTCACATCTGAATACAGTAAAACACACACACACTCACTCACACTCACACTCTGCTTCACATCTGAATACAGTAAAACACACACTCACTCACACTCACGCACACACTCTACTTTACATCTGAATACTGTAAAACACACACTCTACTTCACATCTGAATACAGAAAAACACACACTCACTCACACTCACACTCTGCTTCACATCTGAATACAGTAAAACACACACTCACTCACTCACACTCACACACACACTCTGCTTCACATCTGAATACAGTAAAACACACACTCACTCACACTCACACTCTGCTTCACATCTGAATATGGTAAAACACACACTCACTCACTCACACTCACACACACACTCTACTTCACATCTGAATATGGTAAAACACACACTCACTCACTCACACTCACACACACACTCAGCTTCACATCTGAATACAGTAAAACACACTCACTCACTCACACTCTGCTTCACAACTGAATACAGTAAAACACACACTCACTCACTCACACTCACAGTCTGCTTCACATCTGAATACAGTAAAACACACACACACTCACTCACACTCTGCTTCACATCTGAATACAGTAAAACACACACTCGCTCACACTCACACTCACACTCTGCTTCACATCTGAACACAGTAAAACACACACTCACTCACTCACAGTCACACTCTACGTCACATCTGAAAACAGTAAAACACACACTCACTCACACACACACTCTACTTGACATCTGAATACAGTAAAACACACACTCACTCACACTCACACACACACACTGCGTCACATCTGAATACAGTAAAACACACACTCAGTCATACTCACACTCACACTCACACTCTGCTTCACATCTGAATATGGTAAAACACACACTCACTCACACTCACACACACACTCTACTTCACATCTGAATATGGTAAAACACACACTCACTCACTCACACTCACACTCTGCTTCACATCTGAATACAGTAAAACACACACTCACTCACACACACACTCAGACTCTACCTCACATCTGAATACAGCGAAACACACACTCACTCACACTCACACACACACTCTGCTTCACATCTGAATACAGTAAAACACACACTCACTCACTCACACTCACACACACACTCTGCTTCACATCTGAATACAGTAAAACACACACTCACTCACTCACACTCACACACACACTCTGCTTCACATCTGAATACAGTAAAACACACACTCACTCACTCACACTCACACACACTCTGCTTCACATCTGAATACAGTAAAACACTCACACACTCACTCACACTCACACTCTGCTTCACATCTGAATACAGTAAAACACACTCACTCACTCACACTCACACACACACTCTACTTTATATTTGAATACTATAAAACACACACTCACTCACACTCAAACACACACTCTACTTCACATCTGAATCCAGAAAAACACACACTCACTCACACTCACACTCTGCTTCACATCTGAATACAGTAAAACACACACTCACTCACTCACACTCACACACACACTCTGCTTCACATCTGAATACAGTAAAACACACACTCACTCACACTCACACTCTGCTTCATATCTGAATATGGTAAAACACACACTCACTCACTCACACTCACACACACACTCTACTTCACATCTGAATATGGTAAAACACACACTCACTCACTCACACTCACACACACACTCTGCTTCACATCTGAATACAGTAAAACACACTCACTCACTCACACTCTGCTTCACAACTGAATACAGTAAAACACACACTCACTCACTCACACTCACAGTCTGCTTCACATCTGAATACAGTAAAACACACTCACTCACTCACACTCACACTCTGCTTCACATCTGAATACAGTAAAACACACACTCGCTCACACTCACACTCACACTCTGCTTCACATCTGAACACAGTATAACACACACTCACTCACTCACAGTCACACTCTACGTCACATCCGAATACAGTAAAACACACACTCACTCACTCACACACACACTCTACTTCACATCTGAATACAGTAAAACACACACTCACTCACACTCACACACACTCTGCTTCACATCTGAATACAGTAAAACACACACTCACTCACGCACACACACACTCTGCTTCACAACTGTATACAGTAAAACACACACACACTCACACACACACTCACATACACACTGCTTCACATCTGAATACAGTAAAACACACACTCAGTCATACTCACACTCACACTCTGCTTCACATCTGAATATGGTAAAACACACACTCACTCACACTCACACACACACTCTACTTCACATCTGAATATGGTAAAACACACACTCACTCACTCACACTCACACTCAGACTCTACCTCACATCTGAATACAGCGAAACACACACTCACTCACACTCACACACACACTCTGCTTCACATCTGAATACAGTAAAACACACACTCACTCACTCACACTCACACTCACACTCTGCTTCACATCTGAATACAGTAAAACACACACTCACTCTCACTCACACTCACACTCTGCTTCACATCCGAATACAGTAAAACACACACTCACTCACACTCACACACACACTCTGCTTCACATCTGAATACAGTAAAACACACACTCACTCACTCACACTCACACACACACTCTGCTTCATATCTGAATACAGTAAAACACACACTCACTCACACTCACACACACACTCTGTTTCACATCTGAATACAGTAAAACACTCACTCACTCACACACACTCACGCACACACTCTGCTTCATATCTGAATACAGTAAAACACTCACTCACTCACACACACACTCTGCTTCACATCTGAATACAGTAAAACACACACTCACTCACACTCACAGTCAGACTCTACCTCACATCTGAATACAGCGAAACACACACTCACTCACACTAACACACACACTCTGCTTCACATCTGAATACAGTAAAACACACACTCACTCACACTCACACACACACTCTGCTTCACATCTGAATACAGTAAAACACACATTCACTCACACTCTCACACACACTCTGCTTCACATCTGAATACAGTAAAACACACACACACTCACTCACACTCACACACACACTCTGCTTCACATCTGAATACAGTAAAACACACACTCACTCACACTCACACACACTCTGCTTCACATCTGAATACAGCAAGACACACACACACTCACTCACACTCACACTCTGCTTCACATCTGAATACAGTAAAACACACACTCACTCACTCACACTCACACACACTCTGCTTCACATCTGAATACAGTAAAACACACACTCACTCACTCACGCTCACACTCTATTTCACATCTGAATACAGTAAATCACACACTCACTCACTCACACTCACACTCTGTTTCACATCTGAATACAGTAAAACACACACTCACTCACACACTCACACTCTGCTTCACATCTGAATACAGTAAAACACACACTCACTCACTCACACTCACACACACACTCTGCTTCACATCTGAATACAGTAAAACACACACTCACTCACTCACACTCACACACACTCTGCTTCACATCTGAATACAGTAAAACACACACACACTCACTCACACTCACACTCTGCTTCACATCTGAATACAGTAAAACACACACTCACTCACACTCACACACACACTCTACTTTACATCTGAATACTGTAAAACACACACTCACTCACACTCAAACACACACTCTACTTCACATCTGAATACAGAAAAACACACACTCACTCACCCTCACACTCACACTCTGCTTCACATCTGAATACAGTAAAACACACACTCACTCACACTCACACACAAACTCTGCTTCACATCTGAATACAGTAAAACACACACTCACTCACACTCACACTCTGCTTCACATCTGAATATGGTAAAACACACACTCACTCACTCACACTCACACACACACTCTACTTCACATCTGAATATGGTAAAACAAACACTCACTCACTCACACTCACACACACACTCTACTTCACATCTGAATACAGTAAAACACACACTCACTCACACTCACGCACACACTCTGCATCATATCTCAATACAGTAAAACACACACTCACTCACACACACACTCTGCTTCACATCTGAATACAGTAAAACACACACTCACTCACACTCACACTCACACTCAGCTTCACATCTGAATACAGTAAAACACACACTCACTCACACTCACACACACACTCTGCTTCACATCTGAATACAGTAAAACACACTCACTCTCACACTCACACTCACACTCTGCTTCTCATCTGAATATGGTAAAACACACACTCACTCATTCACACTCACACACACACTCTACTTCACATCTGAATATGGTAAAACACACACACTCACTCACACTCACACTCACACTCTGCTTCACATCTGAATACAGTAAAACACACACTCACTCACACTCACACTCAGACTCTACCTCACATCTGAATACAGCGAAACACACACTCACTCACTCACACTCACACTCTGCTTCACATCTGAATACAGTAAAACACACACTCGCTCACACTAACACTCACACTCTGCTTCACATCTGAACACAGTAAAACACACACTCACTCACTCACAGTCACACTCTACGTCACATCTGAAAACAGTAAAACACACACTCACTCACACACAAACTCTACTTGACATCTGAATACAGTAAAACACACACTCACTCACACTCACACACACACACTGCGTCACATCTGAATACAGTAAAACACACACTCAGTCATACTCACACTCACACTCACACTCTGCTTCACATCTGAATATGGTAAAACACACACTCACTCACACTCACACACACACTCTACTTCACATCTGAATATGGTAAAACACACACTCACTCACTCACACTCACACTCTGCTTCACATCTGAATACAGTAAAACACACACTCACTCTCACTCACACTCAGACTCTACCTCACATCTGAATACAGCGAAACACACACTCACTCACACTCACACACACACTCTGCTTCACATCTGAATACAGTAAAACACACACTCACTCACTCACACTCACACACACACTCTGCTTCACATCTGAATACAGTAAAACACACACTCACTCACTCACACTCACACACACACTCTGCTTCACATCTGAATACAGTAAAACACACACTCACTCACTCACACTCACACACACTCTGCTTCACATCTGAATACAGTAAAACACACACACACTCACTCACACTCACACTCTGTTCACATCTGAATACAGTAAAACACACACTCACTCACACTCACACACACACTCTACTTTATATTTGAATACTGTAAAACACACACTCACTCACACTCAAACACACACTCTACTTCACATCTGAATCCAGTTAAACACACACACAGTCACTCACACTCACACTCTGCTTCACATCTGAATACAGTAAAACACACACTCACTAAACTCACACTCACACACACACTCTGCTTCACATCTGAATACAGTAAAACACACACTCACTCACACTCACACTCTGCTTCATATCTGAATATGGTAAAACACACACTCACTCACTCACACTCACACACACACTCTACTTCACATCTGAATATGGTAAAACACACACTCACTCACTCACACTCACACACACACTCTGCTTCACATCTGAATACAGTAAAACACACTCACTCACTCACACTCTGCTTCACAACTGAATACAGTAAAACACACACTCACTCACTCACACTCACAGTCTGCTTCACATCTGAATACAGTAAAACACACTCACTCACTCACACTCACACTCTGCTTCACATCTGAATACAGTAAAACACACACTCGCTCACACTCACACTCACACTCTGCTTCACATCTGAATACAGCAAAACACACACACACTCACTCACACTCACACTCTGCTTCACATCTGAATACAGTAAAACACACACTCACTCACTCACACTCACACACACTCTGCTTCATATCTGAATACAGTAAAACACACACTCACTCACTCACACTCACACTCTATTTCACATCTGAATACAGTAAATCACACACTCACTCACTCACACTCACACTCTGCTTCACATCTGAATACAGTAAAACACACACTCACTCACTCACGCTCACACTCTATTTCACATCTGAATACAGTAAAACACACACTCACTCACTCACACTCACACACACACTCTGCTTCACATCTGAATACAGTAAAACACACACTCACTCACTCACACTCACACACACTCTGCTTCACATCTGAATACAGTAAAACACACACACACTCACTCACACTCACACTCTGCTTCACATCTGAATACAGTAAAACACACACTCACTCACACTCACGCACACACTCTACTTTACATCGGAATACTGCAAAACACACACTCACTCACACTCAAACACACACTCTACTTCACATCTGAATACAGAAAAACACACACTCACTCACTCTCACACTCTGCTTCACATCTGAATACAGTAAAACACACACTCACTCACTCACACTCACACACACACTCTGCTTCACATCTGAATACAGTAAAACACACACTCACTCACACTCACACTCTGCTTCACATCTGAATATGGTAAAACACACACTCACTCACTCACACTCACACACACACTCTACTTCACATCTGAATATGGTAAAACACACACTCACTCACTCACACTCACACACACACTCAGCTTCACATCTGAATACAGTAAAACACACTCACTCACTCACACTCTGCTTCACAACTGAATACAGTAAAACACACACTCACTCACTCACACTCACAGTCTGCTTCACATCTGAATACAGTAAAACACACTCACTCACTCACACTCACACTCTGCTTCACATCTGAATACAGTAAAACACACACTCGCTCACACTCACACTCACACTCTGCTTCACATCTGAACACAGTAAAACACACACTCACTCACTCACAGTCACACTCTACGTCACATCTGAAAACAGTAAAACACACACTCACTCACACACACACTCTACTTGACATCTGAATACAGTAAAACACACACTCACTCACACTCACACACACACACACTGCGTCACATCTGAATACAGTAAAACACACACTCAGTCATACTCACACTCACACTAACACTCTGCTTCACATCTGAATATGGTAAAACACACACTCACTCACACTCACACACACACTCTACTTCACATCTGAATATGGTAAAACACACACTCACTCACTCACACTCACACTCTGCTTCACATCTGAATACAGTAAAACACACACTCACTCACACACACACTCAGACTCTACCTCACATCTGAATACAGCGAAACACACACTCACTCACACTCACACACACACTCTGCTTCACATCTGAATACAGTAAAACACACACTCACTCACTCACACTCACACACACACTCTGCTTCACATCTGAATACAGTAAAACACACTCACTCACTCACACTCTGCTTCACAACTGAATACAGTAAAACACACACTCACTCACTCACACTCACAGTCTGCTTCACATCTGAATACAGTAAAACACACTCACTCACTCACACTCACACTCTGCTTCACATCTGAATACAGTAAAACACACACTCGCTCACACTCACACTCACACTCTGCTTCACATCTGAATACAGCAAAACACACACACACTCACTCACACTCACACTCTGCTTCACATCTGAATACAGTAAAACACACACTCACTCACTCACACTCACACACACTCTGCTTCATATCTGAATACAGTAAAACACACACTCACTCACTCACACTCACACACACTCTGCTTCACATCTGAATACAGTAAAACACACACACACTCACTCACACTCACACACACACTCTGCTTCACATCTGAATACAGTAAAACACACACTCACTCACACTCACACACACTCTGCTTCACATCTGAATACAGCAAGACACACACACACTCACTCACACTCACACTCTGCTTCACATCTGAATACAGTAAAACACACACTCACTCACTCACACTCACACACACTCTGCTTCACATCTGAATACAGTAAAACACACACTCACTCACTCACGCTCACACTCTATTTCACATCTGAATACAGTAAATCACACACTCACTCACTCACACTCACACTCTGTTTCACATCTGAATACAGTAAAACACACACTCACTCACACACTCACACTCTGTTTCACATCTGAATACAGTAAAACACACACTCAGTCATACTCACACTCACACTCACACTCTGCTTCACATCTGAATATGGTAAAACACACACTCACTCACACTCACACACACACTCTACTTCACATCTGAATATGGTAAAACACACACTCACTCACTCACACTCACACTCTGCTTCACATCTGAATACAGTAAAACACACACTCACTCACACTCACACTCAGACTCTACCTCACATCTGAATACAGCGAAACACACACTCACTCACACTCACACACACACTCTGCTTCACATCTGAATACAGTAAAACACACACTCACTCACTCACACTCACACACACACTCTGCTTCACATCTGAATACAGTAAAACACACACTCACTCACTCACACTCACACACACACTCTGCTTCACATCTGAATACAGTAAAACACACACTCACTCACTCACACTCACACACACTCTGCTTCACATCTGAATACAGTAAAACACACACACACTCACTCACACTCACACTCTGTTCACATCTGAATACAGTAAAACACACACTCACTCACACTCACACACACACTCTACTTTATATTTGAATACTGTAAAACACACACTCACTCACACTCAAACACACACTCTACTTCACATCTGAATCCAGAAAAACACACACACAGTCACTCACACTCACACTCTGCTTCACATCTGAATACAGTAAAACACACACTCACTAAACTCACACTCACACACACACTCTGCTTCACATCTGAATACAGTAAAACACACACTCACTCACACTCACACTCTGCTTCATATCTGAATATGGTAAAACACACACTCACTCACTCACACTCACACACACACTCTACTTCACATCTGAATATGGTAAAACACACACTCACTCACTCACACTCACACACACACTCTGCTTCACATCTGAATACAGTAAAACACACTCACTCACTCACACTCTGCTTCACAACTGAATACAGTAAAACACACACTCACTCACTCACACTCACAGTCTGCTTCACATCTGAATACAGTAAAACACACTCACTCACTCACACTCACACTCTGCTTCACATCTGAATACAGTAAAACACACACTCGCTCACACTCACACTCACACTCTGCTTCACATCTGAATACAGCAAAACACACACACACTCACTCACACTCACACTCTGCTTCACATCTGAATACAGTAAAGCACACACTCACTCACTCACACTCACACACACTCTGCTTCATATCTGAATACAGTAAAACACACACTCACTCACTCACACTCACACTCTATTTCACATCTGAATACAGTAAATCACACACTCACTCACTCACACTCACACTCTGCTTCACATCTGAATACAGTAAAACACACACTCACTCACTCACGCTCACACTCTATTTCACATCTGAATACAACAAAACACACACTCACTCACTCACACTCACACACACACTCTGCTTCACATCTGAATACAGTAAAACACACACTCACTCACTCACACTCACACACACTCTGCTTCACATCTGAATACAGTAAAACACACACACACTCACTCACACTCACACTCTGCTTCACATCTGAATACAGTAAAACACACACTCACTCACACTCACGCACACACTCTACTTTACATCTGAATACTGTAAAACACACACTCACTCACACTCAAACACACACTCTACTTCACATCTGAATACAGAAAAACACACACTCACTCACACTCACACTCTGCTTCACATCTGAATACAGTAAAACACACACTCACTCACTCACACTCACACACACACTCTGCTTCACATCTGAATACAGTAAAACACACACTCACTCACACTCACACTCTGCTTCACATCTGAATATGGTAAAACACACACTCACTCACTCACACTCACACACACACTCTACTTCACATCTGAATATGGTAAAACACACACTCACTCACTCACACTCACACACACACTCAGCTTCACATCTGAATACAGTAAAACACACTCACTCACTCACACTCTGCTTCACAACTGAATACAGTAAAACACACACTCACTCACTCACACTCACAGTCTGCTTCACATCTGAATACAGTAAAACACACTCACTCACTCACACTCACACTCTGCTTCACATCTGAATACAGTAAAACACACACTCGCTCACACTCACACTCACACTCTGCTTCACATCTGAACACAGTAAAACACACACTCACTCACTCACAGTCACACTCTACGTCACATCTGAAAACAGTAAAACACACACTCACTCACACACACACTCTACTTGACATCTGAATACAGTAAAACACACACTCACTCACACTCACACACACACACACTGCGTCACATCTGAATACAGTAAAACACACACTCAGTCATACTCACACTCACACTCACACTCTGCTTCACATCTGAATATGGTAAAACACACACTCACTCACACTCACACACACACTCTACTTCACATCTGAATATGGTAAAACACACACTCACTCACTCACACTCACACTCTGCTTCACATCTGAATACAGTAAAACACACACTCACTCACACACACACTCAGACTCTACCTCACATCTGAATACAGCGAAACACACACTCACTCACACTCACACACACACTCTGCTTCACATCTGAATACAGTAAAACACACACTCACTCACTCACACTCACACACACACTCTGCTTCACATCTGAATACAGTAAAACACACTCACTCACTCACACTCTGCTTCACAACTGAATACAGTAAAACACACACTCACTCACTCACACTCACAGTCTGCTTCACATCTGAATACAGTAAAACACACTCACTCACTCACACTCACACTCTGCTTCACATCTGAATACAGTAAAACACACACTCGCTCACACTCACACTCACACTCTGCTTCACATCTGAATACAGCAAAACACACACACACTCACTCACACTCACACTCTGCTTCACATCTGAATACAGTAAAACACACACTCACTCACTCACACTCACACACACTCTGCTTCATATCTGAATACAGTAAAACACACACTCACTCACTCACACTCACACACACTCTGCTTCACATCTGAATACAGTAAAACACACACACACTCACTCACACTCACACACACACTCTGCTTCACATCTGAATACAGTAAAACACACACTCACTCACACTCACACACACTCTGCTTCACATCTGAATACAGCAAGACACACACACACTCACTCACACTCACACACACACTCTGCTTCACATCTGAATACAGTAAAACACACACTCACTCACACTCACACACACTCTGCTTCACATCTGAATACAGCAAGACACACACACACTCACTCACACACACACTCTGCTTCACATCTGAATACAGTAAAACACACACTCACTCACTCACACTCACAGACACACTCTGCTTCACATCTGAATACAGTAAAACACACACTCACTCTCACTCACACTCACACTCTGCTTCACATCCGAATACAGTAAAACACACACTCACACTCACACACACACTCTGCTTCACATCTGAATACAGTAAAACACACACTCACTCACACTCACGCACACACTCTACTTTACATCTGAATACTGTAAAACACACACTCACTCACACTCAAACACACACTCTACTTCACATCTGAATACAGAAAAACACACACTCACTCACACTCACACTCTGCTTCACATCTGAATACAGTAAAACACACACTCACTCACTCACACTCACACACACACTCTGCTTCACATCTGAATACAGTAAAACACACACTCACTCACACTCACACTCTGCTTCACATCTGAATATGGTAAAACACACACTCACTCACTCACACTCACACACACACTCTACTTCACATCTGAATATGGTAAAACACACACTCACTCACTCACACTCACACACACACTCAGCTTCACATCTGAATACAGTAAAACACACTCACTCACTCACACTCTGCTTCACAACTGAATACAGTAAAACACACACTCACTCACTCACACTCACAGTCTGCTTCACATCTGAATACAGTAAAACACACTCACTCACTCACACTCACACTCTGCTTCACATCTGAATACAGTAAAACACACACTCGCTCACACTCACACTCACACTCTGCTTCACATCTGAACACAGTAAAACACACACTCACTCACTCACAGTCACACTCTACGTCACATCTGAAAACAGTAAAACACACACTCACTCACACACACACTCTACTTGACATCTGAATACAGTAAAACACACACTCACTCACACTCACACACACACACACTGCGTCACATCTGAATACAGTAAAACACACACTCAGTCATACTCACACTCACACTCACACTCTGCTTCACATCTGAATATGGTAAAACACACACTCACTCACACTCACACACACACTCTACTTCACATCTGAATATGGTAAAACACACACTCACTCACTCACACTCACACTCTGCTTCACATCTGAATACAGTAAAACACACACTCACTCACACACACACTCAGACTCTACCTCACATCTGAATACAGCGAAACACACACTCACTCACACTCACACACACACTCTGCTTCACATCTGAATACAGTAAAACACACACTCACTCACTCACACTCACACACACACTCTGCTTCACATCTGAATACAGTAAAACACACTCACTCACTCACACTCTGCTTCACAACTGAATACAGTAAAACACACACTCACTCACTCACACTCACAGTCTGCTTCACATCTGAATACAGTAAAACACACTCACTCACTCACACTCACACTCTGCTTCACATCTGAATACAGTAAAACACACACTCGCTCACACTCACACTCACACTCTGCTTCACATCTGAATACAGCAAAACACACACACACTCACTCACACTCACACTCTGCTTCACATCTGAATACAGTAAAACACACACTCACTCACTCACACTCACACACACTCTGCTTCATATCTGAATACAGTAAAACACACACTCACTCACTCACACTCACACACACTCTGCTTCACATCTGAATACAGTAAAACACACACACACTCACTCACACTCACACACACACTCTGCTTCACATCTGAATACAGTAAAACACACACTCACTCACACTCACACACACTCTGCTTCACATCTGAATACAGCAAGACACACACACACTCACTCACACTCACACTCTGCTTCACATCTGAATACAGTAAAACACACACTCACTCACACACTCACACTCTGTTTCACATCTGAATACAGTAAAACACACACTCAGTCATACTCACACTCACACTCACACTCTGCTTCACATCTGAATATGGTAAAACACACACTCACTCACACTCACACACACACTCTACTTCACATCTGAATATGGTAAAACACACACTCACTCACTCACACTCACACTCTGCTTCACATCTGAATACAGTAAAACACACACTCACTCACACTCACACTCAGACTCTACCTCACATCTGAATACAGCGAAACACACACTCACTCACACTCACACACACACTCTGCTTCACATCTGAATACAGTAAAACACACACTCACTCACTCACACTCACACACACACTCTGCTTCACATCTGAATACAGTAAAACACACACTCACTCACTCACACTCACACACACACTCTGCTTCACATCTGAATACAGTAAAACACACACTCACTCACTCACACTCACACACACTCTGCTTCACATCTGAATACAGTAAAACACACACACACTCACTCACACTCACACTCTGTTCACATCTGAATACAGTAAAACACACACTCACTCACACTCACACACACACTCTACTTTATATTTGAATACTGTAAAACACACACTCACTCACACTCAAACACACACTCTACTTCACATCTGAATCCAGAAAAACACACACACAGTCACTCACACTCACACTCTGCTTCACATCTGAATACAGTAAAACACACACTCACTAAACTCACACTCACACACACACTCTGCTTCACATCTGAATACAGTAAAACACACACTCACTCACACTCACACTCTGCTTCATATCTGAATATGGTAAAACACACACTCACTCACTCACACTCACACACACACTCTACTTCACATCTGAATATGGTAAAACACACACTCACTCACTCACACTCACACACACACTCTGCTTCACATCTGAATACAGTAAAACACACTCACTCACTCACACTCTGCTTCACAACTGAATACAGTAAAACACACACTCACTCACTCACACTCACAGTCTGCTTCACATCTGAATACAGTAAAACACACTCACTCACTCACACTCACACTCTGCTTCACATCTGAATACAGTAAAACACACACTCGCTCACACTCACACTCACACTCTGCTTCACATCTGAATACAGCAAAACACACACACACTCACTCACACTCACACTCTGCTTCACATCTGAATACAGTAAAACACACACTCACTCACTCACACTCACACACACTCTGCTTCATATCTGAATACAGTAAAACACACACTCACTCACTCACACTCACACTCTATTTCACATCTGAATACAGTAAATCACACACTCACTCACTCACACTCACACTCTGCTTCACATCTGAATACAGTAAAACACACACTCACTCACTCACGCTCACACTCTATTTCACATCTGAATACAACAAAACACACACTCACTCACTCACACTCACACACACACTCTGCTTCACATCTGAATACAGTAAAACACACACTCACTCACTCACACTCACACACACTCTGCTTCACATCTGAATACAGTAAAACACACACACACTCACTCACACTCACACTCTGCTTCACATCTGAATACAGTAAAACACACACTCACTCACACTCACGCACACACTCTACTTTACATCTGAATACTGTAAAACACACACTCACTCACACTCAAACACACACTCTACTTCACATCTGAATACAGAAAAACACACACTCACTCACACTCACACTCTGCTTCACATCTGAATACAGTAAAACACACACTCACTCACTCACACTCACACACACACTCTGCTTCACATCTGAATACAGTAAAACACACACTCACTCACACTCACACTCTGCTTCACATCTGAATATGGTAAAACACACACTCACTCACTCACACTCACACACACACTCTACTTCACATCTGAATATGGTAAAACACACACTCACTCACTCACACTCACACACACACTCAGCTTCACATCTGAATACAGTAAAACACACTCACTCACTCACACTCTGCTTCACAACTGAATACAGTAAAACACACACTCACTCACTCACACTCACAGTCTGCTTCACATCTGAATACAGTAAAACACACTCACTCACTCACACTCACACTCTGCTTCACATCTGAATACAGTAAAACACACACTCGCTCACACTCACACTCACACTCTGCTTCACATCTGAACACAGTAAAACACACACTCACTCACTCACAGTCACACTCTACGTCACATCTGAAAACAGTAAAACACACACTCACTCACACACACACTCTACTTGACATCTGAATACAGTAAAACACACACTCACTCACACTCACACACACACACACTGCGTCACATCTGAATACAGTAAAACACACACTCAGTCATACTCACACTCACACTCACACTCTGCTTCACATCTGAATATGGTAAAACACACACTCACTCACACTCACACACACACTCTACTTCACATCTGAATATGGTAAAACACACACTCACTCACTCACACTCACACTCTGCTTCACATCTGAAAACAGTAAAACACACACTCACTCACACACACACTCAGACTCTACCTCACATCTGAATACAGCGAAACACACACTCACTCACACTCACACACACACTCTGCTTCACATCTGAATACAGTAAAACACACACTCACTCACTCACACTCACACACACACTCTGCTTCACATCTGAATACAGTAAAACACACTCACTCACTCACACTCTGCTTCACAACTGAATACAGTAAAACACACACTCACTCACTCACACTCACAGTCTGCTTCACATCTGAATACAGTAAAACACACTCACTCACTCACACTCACACTCTGCTTCACATCTGAATACAGTAAAACACACACTCGCTCACACTCACACTCACACTCTGCTTCACATCTGAATACAGCAAAACACACACACACTCACTCACACTCACACTCTGCTTCACATCTGAATACAGTAAAACACACACTCACTCACTCACACTCACACACACTCTGCTTCATATCTGAATACAGTAAAACACACACTCACTCACTCACACTCACACACACTCTGCTTCACATCTGAATACAGTAAAACACACACACACTCACTCACACTCACACACACACTCTGCTTCACATCTGAATACAGTAAAACACACACTCACTCACACTCACACACACTCTGCTTCACATCTGAATACAGCAAGACACACACACACTCACTCACACTCACACACACACTCTGCTTCACATCTGAATACAGTAAAACACACACTCACTCACACTCACACACACTCTGCTTCACATCTGAATACAGCAAGACACACACACACTCACTCACACACACACTCTGCTTCACATCTGAATACAGTAAAACACACACTCACTCACTCACACTCACAGACACACTCTGCTTCACATCTGAATACAGTAAAACACACACTCACTCTCACTCACACTCACACTCTGCTTCACATCCGAATACAGTAAAACACACACTCACACTCACACTCACACACACACTCTGCTTCACATCTGAATACAGTAAAACACACACTCACTCACACTCACGCACACACTCTACTTTACATCTGAATACTGTAAAACACACACTCACTCACACTCAAACACACACTCTACTTCACATCTGAATACAGAAAAACACACACTCACTCACACTCACACTCTGCTTCACATCTGAATACAGTAAAACACACACTCACTCACTCACACTCACACACACACTCTGCTTCACATCTGAATACAGTAAAACACACACTCACTCACACTCACACTCTGCTTCACATCTGAATATGGTAAAACACACACTCACTCACTCACACTCACACACACACTCTACTTCACATCTGAATATGGTAAAACACACACTCACTCACTCACACTCACACACACACTCAGCTTCACATCTGAATACAGTAAAACACACTCACTCACTCACACTCTGCTTCACAACTGAATACAGTAAAACACACACTCACTCACTCACACTCACAGTCTGCTTCACATCTGAATACAGTAAAACACACTCACTCACTCACACTCACACTCTGCTTCACATCTGAATACAGTAAAACACACACTCGCTCACACTCACACTCACACTCTGCTTCACATCTGAACACAGTAAAACACACACTCACTCACTCACAGTCACACTCTACGTCACATCTGAAAACAGTAAAACACACACTCACTCACACACACACTCTACTTGACATCTGAATACAGTAAAACACACACTCACTCACACTCACACACACACACACTGCGTCACATCTGAATACAGTAAAACACACACTCAGTCATACTCACACTCACACTCACACTCTGCTTCACATCTGAATATGGTAAAACACACACTCACTCACACTCACACACACACTCTACTTCACATCTGAATATGGTAAAACACACACTCACTCACTCACACTCACACTCTGCTTCACATCTGAATACAGTAAAACACACACTCACTCACACACACACTCAGACTCTACCTCACATCTGAATACAGCGAAACACACACTCACTCACACTCACACACACACTCTGCTTCACATCTGAATACAGTAAAACACACACTCACTCACTCACACTCACACACACACTCTGCTTCACATCTGAACACAGTAAAACACACTCACTCACTCACACTCTGCTTCACAACTGAATACAGTAAAACACACACTCACTCACTCACACTCACAGTCTGCTTCACATCTGAATACAGTAAAACACACTCACTCACTCACACTCACACTCTGCTTCACATCTGAATACAGTAAAACACACACTCGCTCACACTCACACTCACACTCTGCTTCACATCTGAATACAGCAAAACACACACACACTCACTCACACTCACACTCTGCTTCACATCTGAATACAGTAAAACACACACTCACTCACTCACACTCACACACACTCTGCTTCATATCTGAATACAGTAAAACACACACTCACTCACTCACACTCACACACACTCTGCTTCACATCTGAATACAGTAAAACACACACACACTCACTCACACTCACACACACACTCTGCTTCACATCTGAATACAGTAAAACACACACTCACTCACACTCACACACACTCTGCTTCACATCTGAATACAGCAAGACACACACACACTCACTCACACTCACACTCTGCTTCACATCTGAATACAGTAAAACACACACTCACTCACTCACACTCACACACACTCTGCTTCACATCTGAATACAGTAAAACACACACTCACTCACTCACGCTCACACTCTATTTCACATCTGAATACAGTAAATCACACACTCACTCACTCACACTCACACTCTGTTTCACATCTGAATACAGTAAAACACACACTCAGTCATACTCACACTCACACTCACACTCTGCTTCACATCTGAATACAGTAAAACACACACTCAGTCATACTCACACTCACACTCACACTCTGCTTCACATCTGAATATGGTAAAACACACACTCACTCACACTCACACACACACTCTACTTCACATCTGAATATGGTAAAACACACACTCACTCACTCACACTCACACTCTGCTTCACATCTGAATACAGTAAAACACACACTCACTCACACTCACACTCAGACTCTACCTCACATCTGAATACAGCGAAACACACACTCACTCACACTCACACACACACTCTGCTTCACATCTGAATACAGTAAAACACACACTCACTCACTCACACTCACACACACACTCTGCTTCACATCTGAATACAGTAAAACACACACTCACTCACTCACACTCACACACACACTCTGCTTCACATCTGAATACAGTAAAACACACACTCACTCACTCACACTCACACACACTCTGCTTCACATCTGAATACAGTAAAACACACACACACTCACTCACACTCACACTCTGTTCACATCTGAATACAGTAAAACACACACTCACTCACACTCACACACACACTCTACTTTATATTTGAATACTGTAAAACACACACTCACTCACACTCAAACACACACTCTACTTCACATCTGAATCCAGAAAAACACACACACAGTCACTCACACTCACACTCTGCTTCACATCTGAATACAGTAAAACACACACTCACTAAACTCACACTCACACACACACTCTGCTTCACATCTGAATACAGTAAAACACACACTCACTCACACTCACACTCTGCTTCATATCTGAATATGGTAAAACACACACTCACTCACTCACACTCACACACACACTCTACTTCACATCTGAATATGGTAAAACACACACTCACTCACTCACACTCACACACACACTCTGCTTCACATCTGAATACAGTAAAACACACTCACTCACTCACACTCTGCTTCACAACTGAATACAGTAAAACACACACTCACTCACTCACACTCACAGTCTGCTTCACATCTGAATACAGTAAAACACACTCACTCACTCACACTCACACTCTGCTTCACATCTGAATACAGTAAAACACACACTCGCTCACACTCACACTCACACTCTGCTTCACATCTGAATACAGCAAAACACACACACACTCACTCACACTCACACTCTGCTTCACATCTGAATACAGTAAAACACACACTCACTCACTCACACTCACACACACTCTGCTTCATATCTGAATACAGTAAAACACACACTCACTCACTCACACTCACACTCTATTTCACATCTGAATACAGTAAATCACACACTCACTCACTCACACTCACACTCTGCTTCACATCTGAATACAGTAAAACACACACTCACTCACTCACGCTCACACTCTATTTCACATCTGAATACAACAAAACACACACTCACTCACTCACACTCACACACACACTCTGCTTCACATCTGAATACAGTAAAACACACACTCACTCACTCACACTCACACACACTCTGCTTCACATCTGAATACAGTAAGACACACACACACTCACTCACACTCACACTCTGCTTCACATCTGAATACAGTAAAACACACACTCACTCACACTCACGCACACACTCTACTTTACATCTGAATACTGTAAAACACACACTCACTCACACTCAAACACACACTCTACTTCACATCTGAATACAGAAAAACACACACTCACTCACACTCACACTCTGCTTCACATCTGAATACAGTAAAACACACACTCACTCACTCACACTCACACACACACTCTGCTTCACATCTGAATACAGTAAAACACACACTCACTCACACTCACACTCTGCTTCACATCTGAATATGGTAAAACACACACTCACTCACTCACACTCACACACACACTCTACTTCACATCTGAATATGGTAAAACACACACTCACTCACTCACACTCACACACACACTCAGCTTCACATCTGAATACAGTAAAACACACTCACTCACTCACACTCTGCTTCACAACTGAATACAGTAAAACACACACTCACTCACTCACACTCACAGTCTGCTTCACATCTGAATACAGTAAAACACACTCACTCACTCACACTCACACTCTGCTTCACATCTGAATACAGTAAAACACACACTCGCTCACACTCACACTCACACTCTGCTTCACATCTGAACACAGTAAAACACACACTCACTCACTCACAGTCACACTCTACGTCACATCTGAAAACAGTAAAACACACACTCACTCACACACACACTCTACTTGACATCTGAATACAGTAAAACACACACTCACTCACACTCACACACACACACACTGCGTCACATCTGAATACAGTAAAACACACACTCAGTCATACTCACACTCACACTCACACTCTGCTTCACATCTGAATATGGTAAAACACACACTCACTCACACTCACACACACACTCTACTTCACATCTGAATATGGTAAAACACACACTCACTCACTCACACTCACACTCTGCTTCACATCTGAATACAGTAAAACACACACTCACTCACACACACACTCAGACTCTACCTCACATCTGAATACAGCGAAACACACACTCACTCACACTCACACACACACTCTGCTTCACATCTGAATACAGTAAAACACACACTCACTCACTCACACTCACACACACACTCTGCTTCACATCTGAATACAGTAAAACACACTCACTCACTCACACTCTGCTTCACAACTGAATACAGTAAAACACACACTCACTCACTCACACTCACAGTCTGCTTCACATCTGAATACAGTAAAACACACTCACTCACTCACACTCACACTCTGCTTCACATCTGAATACAGTAAAACACACACTCGCTCACACTCACACTCACACTCTGCTTCACATCTGAATACAGCAAAACACACACACACTCACTCACACTCACACTCTGCTTCACATCTGAATACAGTAAAACACACACTCACTCACTCACACTCACACACACTCTGCTTCATATCTGAATACAGTAAAACACACACTCACTCACTCACACTCACACACACTCTGCTTCACATCTGAATACAGTAAAACACACACACACTCACTCACACTCACACACACACTCTGCTTCACATCTGAATACAGTAAAACACACACTCACTCACACTCACACACACTCTGCTTCACATCTGAATACAGCAAGACACACACACACTCACTCACACTCACACTCTGCTTCACATCTGAATACAGTAAAACACACACTCACTCACTCCCACTCACACACACTCTGCTTCACATCTGAATACAGTAAAACACACACTCACTCACTCACGCTCACACTCTATTTCACATCTGAATACAGTAAATCACACACTCACTCACTCACACTCACACTCTGTTTCACATCTGAATACAGTAAAACACACACTCACTCACACACTCACACTCTGTTTCACATCTGAATACAGTAAAACACACACTCACTCACTCACACTCACACACACACTCTGCTTCACATCTGAATACAGTAAAACACACACTCACTCACTCACACTCACACACACTCTGCTTCACATCTGAATACAGTAAAACACACACACACTCACTCACACTCACACTCTGCTTCACATCTGAATACAGTAAAACACACACTCACTCACACTCACACACACACTCTACTTTACATCTGAATACTGTAAAACACACACTCACTCACACTCAAACACACACTCTACTTCACATCTGAATACAGAAAAACACACACTCACTCACCCTCACACTCACACTCTGCTTCACATCTGAATACAGTAAAACACACACTCACTCACACTCACACACAAACTCTGCTTCACATCTGAATACAGTAAAACACACACTCACTCACACTCACACTCTGCTTCACATCTGAATATGGTAAAACACACACTCACTCACTCACACTCACACACACACTCTACTTCACATCTGAATATGGTAAAACAAACACTCACTCACTCACACTCACACACACACTCTACTTCACATCTGAATACAGTAAAACACACACTCACTCACACTCACGCACACACTCTGCATCATATCTCAATACAGTAAAACACACACTCACTCACACACTCACACTCTGCTTCACATCTGAATACAGTAAAACACACACTCACTCACACTCACACTCACACTCAGCTTCACATCTGAATACAGTAAAACACACACTCACTCACACTCACACACACACTCTGCTTCACATCTGAATACAGTAAAACACACTCACACTCACACTCACACTCACACTCTGCTTCTCATCTGAATATGGTAAAACACACACTCACTCATTCACACTCACACACACACTCTACTTCACATCTGAATATGGTAAAACACACACACTCACTCACACTCACACTCACACTCTGCTTCACATCTGAATACAGTAAAACACACACTCACTCACACTCACACTCAGACTCTACCTCACATCTGAATACAGCGAAACACACACTCACTCACTCACACTCACACTCTGCTTCACATCTGAATACAGTAAAACACACACTCGCTCACACTAACACTCACACTCTGCTTCACATCTGAACACAGTAAAACACACACTCACTCACTCACAGTCACACTCTACGTCACATCTGAAAACAGTAAAACACACACTCACTCACACACAAACTCTACTTGACATCTGAATACAGTAAAACACACACTCACTCACACTCACACACACACACTGCGTCACATCTGAATACAGTAAAACACACACTCAGTCATACTCACACTCACACTCACACTCTGCTTCACATCTGAATATGGTAAAACACACACTCACTCACACTCACACACACACTCTACTTCACATCTGAATATGGTAAAACACACACTCACTCACTCACACTCACACTCTGCTTCACATCTGAATACAGTAAAACACACACTCACTCACACACACACTCAGACTCTACCTCACATCTGAATACAGCGAAACACACACTCACTCACACTCACACACACACTCTGCTTCACATCTGAATACAGTAAAACACACACTCACTCACTCACACTCACACACACACTCTGCTTCACATCTGAATACAGTAAAACACACACTCACTCACTCACACTCACACACACACTCTGCTTCACATCTGAATACAGTAAAACACACACTCACTCACTCACACTCACACACACTCTGCTTCACATCTGAATACAGTAAAACACACACACACTCACTCACACTCACACTCTGTTCACATCTGAATACAGTAAAACACACACTCACTCACACTCACACACACACTCTACTTTATATTTGAATACTGTAAAACACACACTCACTCACACTCAAACACACACTCTACTTCACATCTGAATACAGAAAAACACACACACACTCACACTCACACTCTGCTTCACATCTGAATACAGTAAAACACACACTCACTAAACTCACACTCACACACACACTCTGCTTCACATCTGAATACAGTAAAACACACACTCACTCACACTCACACTCTGCTTCATATCTGAATATGGTAAAACACACACTCACTCACTCACACTCACACACACACTCTACTTCACATCTGAATATGGTAAAACACACACTCACTCACTCACACTCACACACACACTCTGCTTCACATCTGAATACAGTAAAACACACTCACTCACTCACACTCTGCTTCACAACTGAATACAGTAAAACACACACTCACTCACTCACACTCACAGTCTGCTTCACATCTGAATACAGTAAAACACACTCACTCACTCACACTCACACTCTGCTTCACATCTGAATACAGTAAAACACACACTCGCTCACACTCACACTCACACTCTGCTTCACATCTGAATACAGCAAAACACACACACACTCACTCACACTCACACTCTGCTTCACATCTGAATACAGTAAAACACACACTCACTCACTCACACTCACACACACTCTGCTTCATATCTGAATACAGTAAAACACACACTCACTCACTCACACTCACACTCTATTTCACATCTGAATACAGTAAATCACACACTCACTCACTCACACTCACACTCTGCTTCACATCTGAATACAGTAAAACACACACTCACTCACTCACGCTCACACTCTATTTCACATCTGAATACAGTAAAACACACACTCACTCACTCACACTCACACACACACTCTGCTTCACATCTGAATACAGTAAAACACACACTCACTCACTCACACTCACACACACTCTGCTTCACATCTGAATACAGTAAAACACACACACACTCACTCACACTCACACTCTGCTTCACATCTGAATACAGTAAAACACACACTCACTCACACTCACGCACACACTCTACTTTACATCTGAATATGGTAAAACACACACTCACTCACACTCAAACACACACTCTACTTCACATCTGAAGACAGAAAAACACACACTCACTCACACTCACACTCTGCTTCACATCTGAATACAGTAAAACACACACTCACTCACTCACACTCACACACACACTCTGCTTCACATCTGAATACAGTAAAACACACACTCACTCACTCACACTCACACACACACTCTGCTTCACATCTGAATACAGTAAAACACACACTCACTCACTCACACTCACACACACTCTGCTTCACATCTGAATACAGTAAAACACACACACACTCACTCACACTCACACTCTGCTTCACATCTGAATACAGTAAAACACACACTCACTCACACTCACGCACACACTCTACTTTACATCTGAATACTGTAAAACACACACTCACTCACACTCAAACACACACTCTACTTCACATCTGAATACAGAAAAACACACACTCACTCACACTCACACTCTGCTTCACATCTGAATACAGTAAAACACACACTCACTCACTCACACTC